>NW_007726797.1:366112-398918 GCF_000696425.1 Galeopterus variegatus
TAATGAAATTTATTTTCTCTTCCCCATAGGTCCTTCAATTTATGTCTACTCAACTGTTGTAAAAATCTTCCAGTTTTCCCATCATTCCCAATACTTGAAAATAAAGGACAAAGATAGCAAAATTAAATAATGGGAAAAGGAAGCCAAAGAAAAGCCAGTTGTGATATTAAAGAGATAAGTTTGTCCTGTGGCATATTTATCTGTTCTAAAAGAGCTTCCCTAAAGGGAAATTTAAGGTTTACAATAACCTGTGTGCTCCTGGAAGGCTTGGAATGTTGTTTCTCATATGTGAACACTGAAATAATGTCACTGAATTTACATTTAATAACATCTTACATTTGTAGATTGCTTTGTTTTTTTAAGGTGTCTTCATTTATAATGTATTATTTTATCTTTTTGATAAAAAGATAGATTAAAAACCCTACCTACAAAATTGGCTAGAAATTAAACTATTATCACATTCTACAGATGAGAAAACTGAGACGTAGAACAGGTGAGAGGACTGGAGAGTAATATACAGCTAGAAGGAGGTGGCACTGGGACTAGACTCCATAGCTGTGACCCTGAACCCCAGGGCTCATTCTACAACACCTCCCTCTTCAATGCTCTTGACGTGAGAAGAAAGTGCACCCTGGATTGGTGCTCCCTGGAAACGAGGACTGGGTTATTTTAATGCCAGACAGTTGTATGTCACCAGTGAATTCCTGCACAGCAAGCACTGGTCAACAAATTAGGGAGAGTATATTTTTGCATTATATCATTTGTTATGTGTCAACTAATCTGGAACTAAGACCAATCCTGGTTTAGAAGCACAGAGACCCCAAAAGTGGGTGCTTAACAGCTAGATCGCTGTTCTGACTTAGAGAAGAGGCCAGAAATACTCCTAGGGCTTTCACAGAAGGCTTCTGATGATGGCTCTAACAGACAAAGATAAAAGAGAGGGCAATTACCAGGGAATTTAATTCCCTATAAACACCAATTTGGAGTAATTGATGGAGACTTGAAGGGTGCCTTTCTTTCCTCCTTAACAGGATCTCTTTACATTTGCTGGATAATTGCTTCCGTTCTCCAATTGCCTGGACCCACAACTGGGGACTGACATTCCAGCCACATACAGACTACCAGAATTTGGCTCAAAACAGAAACACCAATAATGTAATTAACCTTTAACCATGGCATAAAAATTTTCATTACCTTGTGTTAAGTAAGTGTGTTTTTCCTGACCAAAGTGTAAAATGTTGGTGCAAAATAAACTGAATCTTCTATCTGTGTTGCTGTATCAGCAGAAGCATATTATGGATATGTCACCTTAAGGTAGGATTCCATCCCCTCTCTCACCGTTTTTTTCTTTTAAGAATCTGCTGAGTTACTTCAATCACACATCAGGCTCCATTTATGTAGTCACACCTTCTCTCTCCTGAGCTGCAATCCTGGGTAACCAGGCTCCGATGATCAGATTTACTCTCAGCATCCCAGCCTTCTGTATGCAATTCCAGTCACATTGTTGCATACTGTGAAGGCAAGATGCACAACACAGACCAGGAAATGAAGGTGCACCACCTCCATGTCAAAAGGTACCAAGTTAAAAATTTAGCACACAGTCTCAAACTTTTCTCACCCTGTTTTTCGGTCAAGCAATTTGTAAAATGAATATGGTGCTACTAGATATATAGTTAGATGTACTTTGGACCAGACTCAGGAAGCTGCCCAACAAAGGAAGAGAACAAACTCAGGTTTACAAATGCTTATTATGTGCTTGGCACAACACCTATCACTGTCACTTATTTCATCTCTGCAGTGGATTGAATTGTGTCCCCCCCCCAAAGTTTAATGTGTTGGAGACTCGTTCTCCACTGTGACATTGTTAAGAGGGTGGAAAATACTACTATGTAATTGAAAGGTGAGACCTTGAAGAGGTGATTAGATTGTGAAGAACCCTGCCATAGTGAATGGTTTAATGTTGGTCATGGGCCTGGTTCCAAGGGCTTTAAATTAAGCACAAGAAGAGCTCTCTCTCTCTNGTTGGTCATGGGCCTGGTTCCAAGGGCTTTAAATTAAGCACAAGAAGAGCTCTCTCTCTCTGTCTCTCTCTACTCCACCATTCTGCCATGTGAGACCCCTGTCTCACTGTCACCACCAAGGCCTTCACCAGATGTGTTTCCTGATCTTTGGACTTCCCAGCCTCCAAAACTGTAAGCAATAAATTTCATTTTCTTTACAAATTACCCAGTTCCGGGTTTTTGTTATAAGCAACACAAATAGACTAACACAAACTCATCGAATTCTCCAGAAAACCCTGTGAAATGTTTATTCTCATCTTATAGATGAGGAAAGTAAGGCTCAAGAGATGAGTTAACTTGCCCAAGGTCACAGTGCTAATCAATGTCATGATCTGAACACAGGTCAACTGAACTCTAAGACCAGTGGAATTTCTACTCATTACCTGAATCAGGACCCTCAAGAGTGAAATGGCTCCTTTAGCCTAGTTGCCAGCAGTAAGAAACTAGAATTGATTCTCAAGATGCTCAGACGGAATTGCCTGTGATCTAATCTGCTTCTATCAGAGCAGGTCAACTCTAGGCCATGAATAGCCTGGTAATGCACTTGGACCTGGTCTTGGACTTAGACATACTGTATAGATGAACAGATGCTCCCCCACTGAAAATTCAATAACCCATCCTAAACCACTCAACTCACATTTTACATCCCAAATGTATAAGATACTGATATCTTCAGACACTTATTTCCCTTTAATTTGGTTTTCATCAAATTTAGGTTTACCTTGACAAGATAGCTATGAAATCCTGAGATCTTAAAACATGAGTTCTTCAAATGCAGACTCTCCAAATAACCCCCCATCCATGCAGGAACTTAAGAAGGCAAGAAAGAACATACATTTTGGGTAACTCAGTAAACCTCAAATATTGGTGTGGACATTAAATAGGAAATCGACTTTCCTACCTCTTTGCCCTCACTCATAGTCCATTAGAAACTAACAACTTTGGGCCGGCCCGGTGGCGCACTGGATAGTGCGCCGCTTGGGAAGTGCGGCGGCGCTCCNATGACCCTACTTTTATGTTCCCAAGTCTGTCACTTCTGAAAAAGAAATTTAAAAATTACCATTGTCTATTTTTTTTTTTTAAAGAATCTCTTCTCTTGTCTCTTGGTTTGAATACGTCTAATGAAATTTATTTTCTCTTCCCCATAGGTCCTTCAATTTATGTCTACTCAACTGTTGTAAAAATCTTCCAGTTTTCCCATCATTCCCAATACTTGAAAATAAAGGACAAAGATAGCAAAATTAAATAATGGGAAAAGGAAGCCAAAGAAAAGCCAGTTGTGATATTAAAGAGATAAGTTTGTCCTGTGGCATATTTATCTGTTCTAAAAGAGCTTCCCTAAAGGGAAATTTAAGGTTTACAATAACCTGTGTGCTCCTGGAAGGCTTGGAATGTTGTTTCTCTAATGTGAACACTGAAATAATGTCACTGAATTTACATTTAATAACATCTTACATTTGTAGATTGCTTTGTTTTTTTAAGGTGTCTTCATTTATAATGTATTATTTTATCTTTTTGATAAAAAGATAGATTAAAAACCCTACCTACAAAATTGGCTAGAAATTAAACTATTATCACATTCTACAGATGAGAAAACTGAGACGTAGAACAGGTGAGAGGACTGGAGAGTAATATACAGCTAGAAGGAGGTGGCACTGGGACTAGACTCCATAGCTGTGACCCTGAACCCCAGGGCTCATTCTACAACACCTCCCTCTTCAATGCTCTTGACGTGAGAAGAAAGTGCACCCTGGATTGGTGCTCCCTGGAAACGAGGACTGGGTTATTTTAATGCCAGACAGTTGTATGTCACCAGTGAATTCCTGCACAGCAAGCACTGGTCAACAAATTAGGGAGAGTATATTTTTGCATTATATCATTTGTTATGTGTCAACTAATCTGGAACTAAGACCAATCCTGGTTTAGAAGCACAGAGACCCCAAAAGTGGGTGCTTAACAGCTAGATCGCTGTTCTGACTTAGAGAAGAGGCCAGAAATACTCCTAGGGCTTTCACAGAAGGCTTCTGATGATGGCTCTAACAGACAAAGATAAAAGAGAGGGCAATTACCAGGGAATTTAATTCCCTATAAACACCAATTTGGAGTAATTGATGGAGACTTGAAGGGTGCCTTTCTTTCCTCCTTAACAGGATCTCTTTACATTTGCTGGATAATTGCTTCCGTTCTCCAATTGCCTGGACCCACAACTGGGGACTGACATTCCAGCAACAACTTTGCCCTACCAGGCCTCTCCTAAATTTTGTGTGTTGTCTCCTAATTTCAGGTATTATGACAACAAGCCAGTTTTTCTAAGTTCAAAGACAGGAGCAACAGGAAACGTGGTCATTTAACATAAAAGAATCAGGACAAGAGGAAAATATGCCAGAAAATAATTCTGTTCTATTGTTGTTTATACTCTTTAAACAATAAAAGCGCACAGTTTGCCAAAAATCTACAGGAAAATCCTGTTAAAACATACATTTTAAAAAGTCTGCAAAAGCTTTCTGAAAATAACAGAAATAATCCAGCCATTTGTCAAGAAAGAATGAAAATGGACTAATATAAAAGTGCAAATAATCCCCCAGATGATGCAGATTGTAATCTAAAAAGCCATCTTTAAATCAGTTTTTTAAAACGTGGAAACTAATATCTATCGATAGAATCAAGGTCATAATTAGTACAATTTACAAGAATGCACAAATGTCTTTACTTTTTAACCGACATAGGTTTAAAAAATCAACTGTGAGGTAAAATCTACTTAAATTATACTAATTTTGCCTGTACACAAGTGTGTTTTCACAAATATATGCACTCATGTAAACATCTTCACAATCAAGATATAACACATTTCCACCTCCCCCAAAGTTCTCTTGTTAATCTCTTTGTTGCTGAACATTATTTCATCATATGGATATACCATAATTTGTTCAACCATTCACTAGTGGAGGGATACTTGGGTTGTTTCTAGTTTTTGGTTATTTGAATAATGCTGCTATGAACATAGACAAACAAGTCTTTTATGTGAACACATTTTAACTTATCTTAGGTAACTGCAAAATGGTTTTCCAAAATGATTGTACTATTTTAGACTGTGACTAATGGCAAAAATTAAAAGCTGATCCACAAATGTCTTTTTAATCTGCAGAGTGTGTGATACTACTACTACTACTAGCCTGATTAGATGGAAGACTGTGGTATAAGAGAGTTAAAAACATTATTCATTAGCCAGCTCACACTAGGACATGAAAGAGAAACAAAATTAGTGCCTTTGAGACACCAATGCCACTACAGTTTTTGTCTTCTGCTATCTCAACTCTCAGGAACTCAATTACCCAGAGAGCTTAGATATCTGCCAGGAAAAGGACAAAACATTTTGGCTTATGCAACCATCTTAGAGTGTTAGTGGAACAAATATTTTCAAGTGGATCAGAACTGCTCCAATTAAACAATATAAAGTTAAGGTATCACAAGAGTCCAATTTAATTTGGTGGGTTGATCCTGCTGCAGGTTATTGATGCAATTCTCCTTCACAATAGAAAATAGAACTGGTGCCCACTTTGGCTCCTCAGCAGTCCTTTTCTTAATTTCCCTGCTCCTTATTCTGAAGGTTGAAAACAGCTCCAGCCATCAAAGAACAGAAAAGCTGTGCAGACTCTTATGGCAGCCCAATCCTAACAGGCTCTTGGGAAACAATTACTTTCTGGAATTACTCTGGTCACTTTGAACTACCATTCTATTCGTCTGACATTTCCTTTTCCCTGTCTGATGCTTACTCAGCTTTTGGAGCTGTATGAAAATAGGTTGAGCCAGGATTTTTAAAAAAAAAAAAAAGAATATTAGTAGTCTCAGTCATCCAGCAGTGCACTGAGGGCTCCAGTGCTCAGTGATTTGGCGGTGGTGCCGCAGCACCAGGTAAACTCTTTATCATTACTCTGGGAAACGAAACCAAAACTCAGTTCAAATAATAACTCTCTCCCCATCACCAATCACCCAGGCTTGAAATATGTTCTATTCTTGATACCAAATTAAAAAGTATTTTAGTCAATTCCTGGGCTTCATGAAGATTTCTTTCCACAAAAATGAATGCTTTGTAATGCTAAGCAGATTCTTACACTGAAAAAGTGTTCTAACATATCATCAAAATGACAGAGCCACTACATCTTTGATGCCGTGCCATTCTGGAACTGAAGAATTGAGATGAATCAGCAATGAACTGTCTTATAAAACAGCTAACACGACACGAGATGTATTCGTGGGAATAAGCACACAAGGACTATGAAGAAATCTCTTTACCATAACCTAGGCAGTAGTGGGATTTACACTTGAATACTATGTGGTCTGATGTTTCAATTTTCAAGAGCATGAACAAACTGGAGCAAGCCCGGGGGCTTACATTTAGCGAAGACGTGTTCCTAAATGTGTAAATGAGTTTTGCAACTATCCTCAAACCCCAAGAAGAAATATGGAAAAGAGAACATTTACTGAATACATACTATGTTCTTAGTACTCTTTATATGACTTCCATTTGATATCTAAATGCAACTATAAAAAGCATTTCTCATGCCACTGGTCAGACATGGAAACCAAGGCTCAAAGACATTATGCAGCTTGCCCAGAGACACCCAGCTAGGACTCCTCCACCCTTCTCTCCCACTCAGACTTCATTCTTATGATATCCAACTGCTACCAAGAACTTTAAACTCAGTAGATCCAAAATGAATTCACTTCCTATTTGCTCTACATTTTAAATTATATATATTAAACATAAAATAAGTATTTTAAATAAATATTTCCATGAAAGAAGACAGTTTGTAAAGGCTTAACAATCAGTAGGTTATTACTTATGCTTCTTCTCTTCTTTTTTAGGAAGGATAAAACAAGGAACTATTTCAGGAAGTGTGGTGGTCTGACATCATCATAAACCCTAAGGATTGAAAGAGTCAAACAAACATTTTAACGTAACCTTGAAGCAATAAGTGGATTATCAGCTTATCAGAAAAAAAAATATGCCAATCATCAACCAACAACTTGGCTGAAGTTCAACTGTGGAGGCACTAATTAATTCACTGAAAGTAATATTGCGTCACCCTTCCAAAGTTGGTGCCAGGACTGCTCCGTGGCCATCATCATCAACATACAACCAGAACAGGTAAGAAGAGCAGAAATGTACCCCTGCCCCATCCTACCTCTTATTCGGGCAGCTGCTGCTCACCGTGACCTCCTGCACGAATCACTTGAGCCTATGACCCAAAGAATGGCCAGAAGATGACGACCAACCATTTTTTATTTTAACATTTACTTGTATACACTTGTGGGGCACAGTGCATTGTTTCAGTACATGCATATACTGCACAGTGATTCGCTTAGGGTAGATAGCATAGTTTTGAATCTGGTAGCCCACCACTTTTCCTCCCCTCTGCCCCACCACCCCTCCTGGCCTCTGGTAACCATTATTTTACTCTCTACTTCTATTAGAAGTACTTTTTTTTTCTTTTTATATTCCACATATACATGATATTGTGTAGTATTTGTCTTTCTGTGCCTAACTTACTTTACTTAATGCAAGTTTCCTGTGCCATCCAGGCTGCTGCAAATGATAGGATTTCTTTTTTTTAATAGCTGAATAGTATTTCATTGTGTACAGTATTATACCACAGTTTTTTTCATCCACTCATCCATTAATGTAAATGAAGGGTGACTGCATCTCTTGGCTATTGTGAGTAGTGTTTCAGTGAATAAAAAAGTGCAGATGTCTTTTCAGTATACTTTAAGAAAAATATTCTGCAGGATATTGCAGTTTGTTTATAAGACTAATTAAAATACCATGTTTTTACAGCCTTTTAAAGAGCTCAGCCCACAAATGTCAATACTTCTGAATACTTCACCCCTATATAAATAACCAGAGAAGAAATCAATTTTTAACAACTTCTAAATATTCTAAAAAAGGATATGTACCTGTGGCTATTTAAAATTGACCCATTTATAGTTAATGTGTGCTTTTGGTACTGTACCTTAGCTGCCTATCCAGTATTACTCAGGAAAATCATGAACCACTGTGGAATAAACACCTCTCTGCAGCTACCCTCTGTTGTGTGGATTTCATGAAGCTGCCCTCTTAAGCAGCAGCTCAACTGCAACTCTGCCTTTGGACTCCAGAGTTGGACCTGATTACCTGACGGGGAGCTCATTGTGTCTGTCTATGGCATTTTTATGCATATGGCACATTTCTTCCAAAGAGCAGCTGAACACATGTCTCTGAACAGCAGTCTCAGCTGCTCTGGGCAATCAAGACCATCTAAAAGTACGCATATCACAACAGCCTACATTCTATATCAGACCACCCTATACAAACTCTCCAAATCAAGTGAAAATCTACCTAGCCATATTCATGTGATACAGTAACAAACAGACCAAAAAAGCCTTGATTTTATTTCTGCAGATTACCTTTACCCTTTGAGATGAACTTTGCTACATAAAGCAACTCATCAAGTTCAGTTCTAGCTTTACCCCATTCTGAAAGGTTCATGCTCAGATTTGTACTTTTTAAAAGAAAATAAGACTAACACAAAACATGCAGACCACAAAGTCTTCCAAAGTATTATGAGTTTCTCCTCATGAGCTACTGCTACTCCAGGAAAATAAGGAAGTATCTTTCTGCACTACATGCTATTTCTGGATAAAATTATAATGGATAAATAGGTAGATAGATCATTCTTGAACACAAAATATGTAAGTGTCTAAATAGTTTTGACTCCCCGTCTTGCCCTCCGCCTCTCGACCCAGATCAAACACTATTAAGAAAATATATTTTGAAGTATTTATTTATTGGAATACTTGTTTTTAGTTTTCCAAAACAATAAAAAAGCTATTATTAGTGATCGCTTAAGTGAGAGAGTTTACACAATTATCTAGTACACATGGAAGGAAATGAGGAATTAATTGAATACAAAGTCTTTTTTATTCCTAAAGTTTTGTGACTATGTTTAAGAAAGAAAAAGAGCAGAAAATGAAAGCTCTGCAGTATGCTAAAGAAACATAACTTGATTCTCATTCCAAATTAAAAAATACATTTCCATCTTTATGCAGCATTTATAAATAGTCACAAGGCAAATGTGATTTGCAAGAAGATGAAAGAAATACTACTTCATAAAATGGTAAGGTACAGACTGACAGTAGCCAAGGGCCTTCCCACAGCTCACCTTTCTAAGGTGAAAGGGCCTCCATCCCAGCAGATACTCTGGTCAGGATCCTCAATTTTCATAGCAAAAAACTATCATTAATGCTCATAGGTCCTGAAGGAAAGCACAGTATCATTCTCACTGCCCATACTCTAGGCAGTTCCAAAGAGTGTAATCTTGCACTGTTGGCTATTCCAATCCCTGGCAGCTAAGACAACTGAGTTTTCAGAAAGATGGGGAGAGAGCTCAAAGAACCACATGCTGGGATCCCATGAGCTAGAGATCCCATACAACTGCTTTCACTGAACACCATTGTTAGAGTGGAAAACAGTCACAAGGAAAGCATTTCTGTATATTTACTAAAAGTGCTGAGATTTGGTAAAAATAGTTTGCTTTCTTTAATTAAGAAAGAATTCTAACACCCACCGTTTCACTTTATACCTTGGTTTCCAGGAAGCTCATATATAAATGTAATGCTCACCTACAATAACTTCATTAGCCTACATTACTTGGTATGATTATTTCTGCCTTCCTCTATGTGGTTTTTGTCACTTATTTGTACTTCATCAGTCCTTTTGTCTGCATATACATTTTGTTACAACCTTATATACTTTTTGCCTGTAATTAATTTTTTAAAAGGAACCATTTGTGATGTCTTAAATGAAATTTATATACACTGTACCAATTTGTAAAAAGGCATTTTTTCCTGAAGATTTCTCAAAAATAAGTTTAACTTTGGAACCCTATTCATTACAGCATAACACACTAGACATGAGCTGCTAGGTTGTGAATGAACAAAATAACTGAATTCACAGGATTCTAGTCTACATTATGCAGATAGCCTCCTCCCCATCACAAAAATACCTGTGACAGAAATCCTGCACTTCCTTTCTTTAGTCATTTGTATTCTATTAAAACTCTGAATTTTAGAGCCATGATACTTCTCCCCCAGAAAAATGTGTGTACTCACACACACAATGTCTGACATATAATTTCTGGGTATTCACAGACCCCGGCCCCATCTAGGTTCCTTCCTGCTATGGAAATGGCAGGCAAAATAAGTCTCCACTGGAGTCAGCCACATGGAGTCCTTCCTGCACCCAACCCACACTCCATCTCTGGAGCTCCACAGGTTCCTAACTCCCTTCTCTGTCCCCAGTGAATCGCCACCAAGAGGACCAGTATTCTGTGATACTCCATGGTCCCAAAACTGGCAAGTGACAGAGGAAGAATGAGGCCCAGGTCTCCTGATCCCAAAGAGAGTTCAGATGATCTTCACCCTCTCTACTGTTAAGTGGCAGAGGCAGAGGTGTTGGTTGGAATGCTGAAGGGAAAACCAGATGCAGTCTCCGTGTGTGCCTTTTTGCTGGTCCTCCCAGGTAAACACAATCACCCAAGTCAGGTGTTTGCAGGGAATCCATTTTCTGAGTAATAGTGGTGACAGCCAGCAGCCCCTGTAGCATGAGGGACAAAAGTGAGGCAGTGAAGGATGCTCCCTGTGAGAACTGCCCCCAATCCAGTCTGTCTTCTCCGTGTCTGGATGCAGGTCTACCCTGTGCAGAATTTTGACTCATGGGTGTATTAAAGGACAACTCTAGCAGCTCGTTCACCATCACCACCACCTCTCAGTTCAGGGGATTCCTAATGCCCAAACACCCCTTCCCTGGATGGTTAAGACAGAATTTGACCCTTACCTTAGGGAAGCAGGAAGACCTCCACTCCCAGAAACGCAGTCCTGGGAGAAACCAAGGCAGAACCGAGCCAGAGGGAAAGGAAAGTGAGCATGAAAACCATCCTAAGTGGAAGGATTTTAGCAGAAGAGGAGCACATGGGTAAATCAGAAGCTACAGAACTGATTTCTTAGGCTTCACGAGCACTTGCCTTCTTGGGTCAAACAGGAGGGAACCTCATTTAACACTAACAAGCTAGTATTATTCACAGAGTCATTCACCCAGCTGCTGTACAAGAAAGGCCCCAGGCCTAGACAGCCCTCTCTCCATCTGAGCTTGACTTAGTCTGTTTTGTGCTGTTGTAACAGAACACCACCGACTGAGCAATTTATAAAGAAAATAAATTTATTTCTCACAGTTCTGGAGGCTGGGAAGTCCAAAATCAAGGTGCCAGCTTCTGGCCACGGGTCTTCTTGCTGTGTCAACCCATAGTGGGAGGCAAAAGGACAAGAGAGGGCAAGAGATCGAACTCTAGGCTTTTATAATCAGCATTAATCCATTCATAAGGGTGGAGCTTTCGTGACTTAAATACCTCCCATTAGGACCCACCTCCCAACACGGTTGCATAGGGAATTAAGTTTCCAACACATGCTTTTTGGGGGACACATTCAAACCATAGCAGAACTCCATTCAGTTGCTTCAATAGAAAAGAAATCTTTAAAAATATGATGACAGGTAAACCAACTTCCTTCTTGTCTGAGGTTCAAAATTATCTACAAAAGTAGGCCCTTTATCATGAACAGGGCTGGCACTGGCCATCTTATAGGCACAATCAATTACTGGACCACACAGCACTCTGGTGAAGAGTCAGCACCCAGCACAGATTTGTTGAGTGAATGAACTGGATCCAAGAAGCACATTCAAGTTTATGTACACAGATCAATCTATCAATTTAGAGCTACAGTAGAAACATAAAATGTTCTGTGGTAGCCCTTCATTAAACATCTTGATTAGCTAACTACTCACTCAGGGTCCCTCACCCACCCCACTGCTATGTCAGGGAAGAATGAGGACTAATGTGGTAGACAGTGCCCTGGCATCCTCCCTTGCTCTCTTTAGTACTAAACCCCCTAGTTCTAGCCAGGAATGTGACCCCAAGGTAGAGACTACATTTCCAAGGCTACCTGGAAGCTGGGTTTGCCCCTAAGACTATATAGTGATATGATATGACTTGATGTTATGTGTCCAACTTCAGGGTCACCTCTTAAAAACACAGCCACTAATACTACTGGCTAAGACATGGTAACAAATGGAGCCACCTGGGGAGCCAGGTGTGGAGGAAGGCAAGCCACCCCTCCAGTTCTGACTACTCAACTTTGGACTATGATCTGAGGACCTGATGTACTCGGGATATCCTTGTTACAGGAAATTAGTTCACCCCCTAACAAATTCCAGAAGGAAGTAGAGAACCTGTTGTCTAGCCCTAACTCCACCCTCTAATTTGTCTGGGGCAAGCTAGTTAGCCTCCCCCTTCCACAGCTTCCTCCTTTATAAATTGGAGACAAAAGTATATGCTCATGCTTATTAATTCTCAGAATCAAATAAAATATCAAAGTACAAATGCTCTGAAAAGTTATATAAGGCAGTCTCTGTGAATGAATGTGAGCATAACTATCATACAGGCAGCACATACTGGTGGGAAGTACTGTCCCAGAAGAAAACTAGGCTCACCCACTTACAACTACTGACAAGAAGTAAAATGTGAATTGAGGATGGTAATGAAAGTATTTTAAAATATGTTGATGTTTACAAATATGATTTGTATGCATTGATTGCACAAATATGTCCACTGAAACTAGTAACACACAGTGGAGAAAACTGAGGTAAAGAGAACTAATGTAATATAAAGAGAACTAGTCAAGGTTCTACTCCTATCTTACCAGGTAAGAACAGGGCCTTCCTGGGCAAGGAGGGATCCAGAGCTCACTGAGGTTTCTCCCAAGCAGTGCCAGCGCCAACCTTTATGGCACCTCTGGTGGAGTTTAGAAATGGGCTTGGCAAGTCGCTTTCATGAGAAACCAAAAAAAACCACCCTCTTCCTGCAGGCTGATCCAATTCCATGCCTTGGCCTGCACCTTGGAGACAGAGCGGTGGTTGCATTTCAGTGGATTCCACCCTCACTTACCCTTCAGCCAGGAGTCCGTGGGCAGGGAACCACCTCACAACTGCACACAGGGCCCTTCCCCAAATTCAAAATGCATACAGAATTATTATTAATAATGTAACTGGACCTAATGTTTCCTGGGGATCTTAATTCTATACAAAAACCACCAAAACCTACCACCAACTATCAGTAAATCCACAAGAAACTAAGGTATACTTCATTCCAAAGAATAAGTGAACTCTTTCCCGTCTCCCTTCCATGCTCTCAAAAAAATTTTAAAAAGAAGAAAGCTCCAAGCATTACAAAAAGACAGGTTGGCGGCAAAGGCTTACAGCCCAGTACTCTAAGCAGCTGACAGTGAAAAGAGAATAAAAAGGCTAGAAGACAATAGCCAGGCAACAAGGGATTTGCCAGAACAATAAGGCATCCTTCAATTAAATTATTTTGCTTAAACTAATCTTTCAGTTCTTGTCATGTTCAAGTGAAATCCATTTACAACTCCCAAAACAAAGCCAACAGACACCCTAGAATTTGTTTAGAAGACCTAAGCAGTGACATTGCTGTATTTGGGCAAGGACCCCTTTTCCTTTAAAGAGACATTAGGCAAGCCATTCTGTATCACAATACTAAAGAGCACAGAACAGACGCAGCTAGACTGCTGCCACTTCTCCCAGGAACACTTCTCTCTCACTCCCTGGCCAGAAGCCCCCATCTCAGCTCTTCAAACCCACCAAGCCTTTCCCCACCTAGGCCTTCCACCACACTCTCCCCTCTGCCTGAAGTATTCCTGTCCTCTCCTCACAAGGCTAACTCCTCTCTATGCCTCAGTTTTCACCTACGTAATCACCTCCTTAGAGAGCCCTTGCTCCCATCTCAACTATGTCCTTCCTGTTACTCTCTTTCATTGCCCCTGTGTTTTATTTTCCCCATAGTACTTATCACAATCTAAAATTATGAGGTTTTTTTTCCCTGCAGCATTTAGGGACTTATTATCTGTATCCCTTATAGATGTAAATGCCAAGAAGTCAAGAATCATGTCTGTTTTCTTCACCATTTTAGACCCAGCACAGTGACAGTCACTAAACTCAATGTGTATTAACTGATGGAACAAAGGAGGGTAGAAAACATTATAATCAAAAGTACAGCACTAGGGCTGGCCAGTTAGCTCAGTTGGTTAGAGTGGTGCTGATAACACCAAGGTCAAGGGTTCAGATCCTGTTATCGGCTGGCTACCAAAAAAAACCAAAACAAACAAAAAAAAAACAACCCTGAAGTACAGTGGCCAGGCCCAGCACTGGAGATTAAGTCACAACAGATTCGGACTGAACCCAAAAGTCTCTATTTTTTTGTTAAATTCTACAGGTGAATCAGATGTACAGTGCCCTTTTGAGAGGAATACTAACTTGACATTTTCCTGGCAAAATAATATACTGAAATACCAAGTAAATTGCTCTATATGAAAGAAGTCTGAAAAAAAATTTACAGTAATGCTACAATTTCTAATAAGCACAACCTCTCCATAAAGCAGCAGGCTTATGAACAGTGTCCATGCTCTCTGCTCTCTTATGGTATTTTCAGAAATGTGTACTGTACCACAAATGATTGTAATAAAACCTGCCCAGGATATTATAGATTTGACAAGCACCCAGAAAAGCTATTTTGTGAATGAACAAGAATTCATACATACTAAGCTAGTTTAGTAGTTCCAACCCATAATCCTATGCTCTCTAATCATGCAAAAGTGGCCTCTGCAAAACACCAAGGTCCAAAATCCCTTCTCTCATAACCAACAGGGTCCCAGACTGCTTACTCCAACATCTGTTAATATGCCAATCTTTCTCCATAAAATGTTCTGGTCCCTATTGTAGACATCAAAGCTTTGGCAAAACAACAACAAAAATGGTGACTGATACAATCCAGTCCTGCCTAAGAGATCTCTTGGTAGTAGTTACAGCAAAAATTATTACAGGTGGATAAAGAGAAACTGGGGGGAGAAAGGGCTAGAGAGGCTGGTTTATGAATTTAAAAATACGTGGTCACTGTTACTAAATACCAGTTTTTCATTTTAAAGAACTTCCCCCCTCAAAAAAAATGACTCAAGCTGCATTTTCACATTGCCTTCCAATTTTCTCTCTCCCTAAACACAACCAATTATCATTTCCAGCCTTCATCTAGCTGACTAAATGGCCCCTTGCATCTCTTTATCCTCTCCTTATTTCTGGAACTGTTTTTCTCATAGAGTCATTCACTCTGAAATTTTTCCAAAGTAACCACCAACTGCCTAAACAATTATTTGTTTTCAAGATGGGAGTTTAGCAGTGGCCTGATATCTCACAGCGCAAATGAGTTTTACAGTCAAAGTTTTCAAAAGTCATTTGGTATCACTCATCTGTAGTTTATAAGTATAGATGCAGAAAAATAAGCTGAGCCACCTCAACCTGTAGGAATCCCATGACTAAATCACAGTTCTGCTTAGGGCCATACTCTTTAGTCTTATAAGCCAGAATCGCAGGATCCCCATCTTCAGTTCAGTTGCAGACCTGCCACACCTGCAGCACTTTCTGAGGGGAAAGGCCCCTGGCCGCTCCATGTACTGGGGTCAAAGGTTTGTATATCACATGATGCCCCTAGTCCCAGCTAATTGGACCAGAACTGAGCACATGACCCAGGGCAGCCAATGCAAAGCCAATTCACCAGGGCCTTCCAGAAGTCAAGAGAGTCTTGAGCCACTCTCATATTGTAAAGCTCCAGGAAATGTTAAAAATTAAAAAATGACAAGACCTTTTATGCCTACACTGAACAAATTAACATTTCTAACACCCAAACACTTATGACTAATTCTGCTCTTCATAAGACAGTCACAAGATTTATAAAACATTAATTCATAGTGCACTACAGGCAGAATGTCTGTTAATGAGAAACAAATTTAAATTTGGATGATGAATACCATCTTCTTTCAATCCTGCCAGTTTGTCTCTGTGACTGAATGTATAAGTTCACATGGAGATAATTCGAAAGGAATAAATTTGAAGTCCTTCGGGAATGTGAGACCCAAGCTATTTGGCTTTGCAGCCAATCCCTACACCATCCTCCTTGACAACGCACACACACTGTGCCCTGCTGGCCAAACACACAGGACAATGTAGTTACTTCAAAGGTCTACTGAAACAGAGGTGATAGTAATTAGTGAGGCCCATCACAGTCACCCTGGAAGGAATTTCAAGGAGGAAACAGTAGTCACAAAGTCCTACTGGTGACATCCCCAATGCCGCCTTGGATCTAGAACAACCTGTCAGCCCAGTACCTGTGAGGCCAAGCCATGAGCTACAGTGCATATCCTTAGGTATTCTGGAGATTCCCAATAACTTTGACATATGCAATCTACTATGATATCCCCTGCTACACAGTTTTTGTGTCTTGGGGACCAGGAGAGCTTAAAGCCACAACTTTCCTAAAAATCCTTGAGAGGCTGCCCTTGGGCAAAATTTACACAAGTCTGAAGACCTCAGGGATCAAGAGAATACAGTACAGTACTTTTCTATCTCACTTAGCAAATTGTTCCCACCAATGGCTGTCATTGCCCTTTCTTTCCAATCATTTTGCTCTCAATCACTCAATTTCCCCCTTCACTAAAAAAGTTCAGTGTTTGACTACTGGTATTTCGAGATCCTCAGATGCAGAGATTTCTAATAGTGCTTTTAGGAAAAAGAAAACCACTACATTAAATATACACATTGATTCTTGGACTCATCGGAATTTCAGATATGTTTTAAAAAGTTAATATTTTAGATGAAGAAAATAAGATGAGTGTGTCACATTTACAATGAGGGAGAAGAGGTGGAGCAAAAAGAGAAATGCCCAAATCTGGATGGCAGCAGAGTCCTAGGAAATGTCATACAGGGCATTAGGCGGCTACAGCAAGATAAGAAATAGAACAAGTGAGAATCAAAAGGAAACAAGACAAAGATGCTAGGACTCAGTTTAGAAAACGCACACAACCTCGAGGATATTTCCAATTTCCCAGAGCTCTGCAGAAGAACCTTCACCAAATACCAGGAATTTTTGCAAGGCTTTTCTGTTTGTGCTTTTCTCTCACACTATGATTTCTCAGTCCTATATTGACTCACCCTACTCAGCCCTTGCTTCCCTTGCACTCCATACAATCTGCATCACTCCTCAGAACTATACCTCTGCTTACCCTTACAAAGAAAAACCTCAGAGAAAAGGAATTGTGCAGAGGAGATAAGAAGTGACTTCTTATGAAGAAAACTTGTAGGGCTTGAGCCCAGCTCCTGAGAAACAGCCCACGTTCACACAGACCATGCTGAAGAGGAAACCCAAGGCTCCTGGAGTTTGTTCATCTTAAAATAGTGCTTCGAACCACGAGTGACTCGGCATTTCAGCACCTAACAGTTCCAGGGAGAGTTAATATGAAAGATCTTGACAACCAAGTGCTGTTACTTACACACACGCACGCGCTCACACACACACACAGCTGGGTGTGATGCCCATGAGGTGATGGGGATGTCCAGAAGAACAAAGCACAGCCTCAGCCCTCAAGGGGTCATGCATGCTGTACAGCCTCAGACTAGTCGTGAAACCTTTCTGGGCCTCCATCTCCTCCTTTCAGCATGAAGGGTTGACCAGACAGCCTCTACTGCCTCTCCAATATGAGTGCTTCTGTAATCCCATACTATGTTTTCCATACTTTACCTCCCCAACAGCAGTTGTAACCAATATTGTCCCAAAAACAAACGGGAGGAGATCATTTACAGGATGCAGAGAGAGATAAAATTTGGGTCCTTTTCCTCATAAAATAATGAAACAGACTCTAATTTCCAAACTTGTGAGTACTAGATATGGGGAAGCTCCACCTACCTACATCTTTAAGAAAGAATTTAAGAGCAAAAGAAAGAGTGCATGTCCCACCTTATACAGAAGTAAAAGTTGTGGAACTCACTATTCAAAGAGGAAAACTCTAAAATACATGGATGTCTAACATTAATCAGATTTGGACATTGGAGATCATTTCATACCTGTGATATCATCTAGTTTGGCCTCTTTCATTTTATAGATAAGGAAGGTTAAGCACAGAGAGATTAAGTAATTTACCCAAGGACACCAGCTAGTGAGAGGCAGGACAAATACCCAACCAAGAATGATCAAATTATTCCAAAAAGGTATCGGAAGATATGAGCAAAGGCTGGGATGAGCTCCTACTCTTCGGAGGCTAATGTCAAAGAAGACAGCCAAGCCCTCCCACAAAGTATGGCTTACTGCTCTACACAAGACAGAATTCCAGGCTAAGCAGGGTAAGATGCATATATCTTTGGCTCCCACATTCAAACATCTCCACCCATGCCAAAGGCGGCACAAGTCCTGCAAGGTACAGTAGCTGACACCCCTTCTAAAACAGGCCAACAGCTCCAAAGTGGTTATGACCGTCTCAGATTCCAGGCCCAGTTTCCCACCCTGATGTTGTTATTGCACCACACACAATCACTCACCACACCATGGGAGCCAAAGATAATGGTGCCAGCCCACCAGCTGAGCAACAGCAGCTGCCCCAAATATGTCAACCTAGAACCTGACTTCCTGTTCTGGCAATCAAGCCTGTATCCATGCCAGTTCAGGGTCTGGCTCATCATTTCGAAGCTTAGAGCTGGACAGGCCCCAGATATCCAAGAAACCATCTGTTACAGAACCCTCCCTCTTCCAACTTTGCCTCACACCAGGCCAGGGCATCTGTCACCATCTCTGGTCTTCTGAACAAAGGGTGTGAAGTTCTCATACACAAGCCCGGAGAGGACCCAGCTCATTCTGACTCTGTCTGGAAAGGGAAGAGCCACCAATTTTAAATCAAACATCCTGAAACAAACAAGTCCACATATTCTGGCAGCATTAATTACCGTAGACATTAGAAAAATGTAGAAAAGGGGGCCGGCCCGGTGGCGCACTGCTACAGTGCGCCACTTGGGAGCGCGGTGGCGTTCCCGCCGAGGGTTCGGATCCCACATACAGACTGGTTCCCGCTCACTGGCTGAGCGAGGTGCGGGCGCAGCACCGAGGTTTGCGATCCCGTTCCCGGTCCTGGTCCGGTACGGGCGCGACACTGAGGGTTGCGATCCGTTGCCGGACACGAAAAAAGACAAAAAGGAAAAAAAAAAAAAAAGAAAAATGTAGAAAAGTACATCCAATTGTCTAAGGTCCTAGAATTTTGAATTATTTCTCCATTTCAATTTATATTTACCCTTTAATGGATATATTTCAAAGCAAAAGTCACAAGTATTATACAAAGACAAGGTAGGAATAATCACACTAATAATATACTAATAACTCAGACCTAAAGCAGCATAAACTTAATTTCCAATTAGGAGCAAAACTAGAATAAGATCAAGCATTCTTTGAAAATCATTCAAGTATTACGATATATAAATTTAAATTCCAAGTAAACCCCAAGCAATTACATTCATATAATAACAATTGTAACAACTAATATTGATTGAGCATTCACTATGTGCCAGACTGCACTAGGATCTTTATATGTGTGATCTCACTAAATTCTTTTAACACCTCTATCATTATCTTTTTTTTTCTTTTTTTTTTAAGTAAGGGAGGCACATGGAGGGTAATGAACTTGCCTAAGGTCACATGAATAAAAGGTGGCAGGGTGTGTGCCAGACTGCACTAGGATCTTTATATGTGTGATCTCACTAAATTCTTTTAACACCTCTATCATTATCTTTTTTTTCTTTTTTTTTTAAGCAAGGGAGGCACATGGAGGGTAATGAACTTGCCTAAGGTCACATGAATAAAAGGTGGCAGGGTCAAGGTTCAAACCTAGGTCCACGTGACTGCAAAGCCAATGTTTTTAATATTACACCACACTGCCTTAGGGTCTTTGGTGTGTAGGAGCAAACACTAAAATTGCATTTTAATTTATTGAACTGTATAGCCCTGCATTTTAAGAGGTTCTGTGTAAATGACTACCTTGAAAATTTACCGGCAAAGGAGGGAAGGCAAGTTAGACTTGTCATCTAACAAGTCTGTAGCACAGCTGTCAAGCAATTGTGCAGAAGCACAGAAAAACAAGTGAATCGTGTCCCTGGCAAGGTTATACGTGTCTGTCCCAGACTTGAGATTTCTAAAAGAAATGAGGAACCAAGGAGATAGGAGGAAGAATTTCATTCTAAATTCTACAAGGAATGTTAAAAAAACATGATCATCCCCATAAAGCTCTGATAAAGTCAGTCTGTTAAAGATAAAAAACTATCCTTTAATACCATCCCTTCTTTACCCAAAAAGCACAGAAATCCATGAGCACACTCACAAACCCTATTAGCATTAGCCTATTTAAACCTCAAATTTTTAATTCTGTTTATTCTCTTTTGGGGAATTCATTCAAGAAACATTTGGCTTAACTTATGTTGCTATGTTTTATTGCAGGCGTCAGGCAATATGACTTTCTCCTGGGTGTCGGCTCTCAGACATCTCTTGCAGTATCAGTGTTCACAAGGCAGCCTCATACTTAATGCTGAACTGAGATTGTGAGGAATGAAACAATAAAGCCACAGGCCACTGGGCATATTTACTGTTGATCATGCTTGGATCAGCTGCACGAGCTTGTGATGTTTATGATATAAGCAAGTGGCTTTCCTCTCTACCTTTTCTAATTCTCCACAGTCAACTTTATTTCATAGTCTTAGCAAGCACCTACTATATCCCAGCCACTTTGCTAAATACGCTTACAGTCTAGTTATAAAGGCAGAAAATCAAATGATGGTGCAAGGAGTGAGCAATTTACAAAAGTGCACTGTGAAGGCACACAGATTGATGAGTGTCAGTCTGTTTGGGCTGCTATTAAAAAAATACCATAAACTGGGTAACTTATAAACAAGAGAAATTTATTTCTCACAGTTCTGGAGGCTGGAAAGTACAAGATCAAGGTTCTGGAAGACTCAGGGTCTGCTAAGGGCTCGCTCTCTGCTTCATAGATGGTGCCTCTTCACTGCACCCTCACATGGAGGAAGAGGGCAGACAAGCTCCCTCAGGGCTCTTTTATAAGAGCACTAATCTCATGTCACCTTTGAGACTTAATCACCTCCTAAAGTCCCCATGTCTTAAAATTAATGCATTGGAGATTAGGCTTCAACATACGAATGTTGGGGGGACATAAACTTTCACATGATGGCACTGGGTATTTTGGCAGTTTTTAAACGTGGCTGAAAATTCTGATACTCCTCCCACTGAGAGGTGAGGCCTAAGTTTCCTCCTCGTGCATAAGGCAGGCTTACGACAGCTCCAACCAATAAAATCTGATGGATATAATGCTGTGTGACTTCACAGCTAGGTCCTAAGAGGCCCTACAGCTTCTTGCTTTTTTTCACTTGCTGGAAGACACACTCTTGGAGCCCTGAACTGCCCTGTGGGAAGTCTAACTACCCTGAGGCCACTCTGCTGTGAGGAATATAAGCCACATGAAGAAACCACAGGTAGGAGCTCTGGTCGACAATCCCAGCCGAGCCCAGTCTTGGAGTCATCCCAGTCCAGACACCAGACACAAGAGTGATAAGGCTCCCTGATGATCCCAGCCTCCAGCTGTTCACATCTTCCCAGAAAAGGCTCCAGATACCATGGAGGAGACACGGCCATCTTCACTGTGCCCATCTGAGTTCCTGACTCACAGAATCCACGGGTACAATAGCATGGTTCTTGTTCAATACCAGGACTTTTCAGAATGCTGTGTCACACAGCAACGGATAACCAGAACAAAGGTGCTGGAGGTAAGATAAAGAGGCTGCCTGATGCTGGAAGTCAGGCGAGCACTCTGTGAAAATAACATTGGGGCTGAGATCTGAAGGGTGAAAAGACTTCCATCAAATGGAAGGGAGGGAGAAGGAGGCTGCAGGCACAGGCCCTGCAGTCAGAGGGAGGCAGAGGGTGGATGGCTGGCAGAGAAAAAGCAGCACAGAGAGAAGAGTAAAAGGCTGACGAGGTAGGCAGGGGTCAGACCACGTTCAGGCCTTTGGTCTCTTACTTGAGAGCAGTTGGAAGTCCCTGGAGGGGTTGTTTTTATTTTAATTGAAATAAAATTCCCATAACATAAAAGTCACTTTAAGGGACTGAATTGCATACCGCAAAAATTCACATGCTGAAGTTATAACCAGTACCTTAAAAAGTGACTGTATTTGGAAATAGAGTCATTACAGGTATAATCAGCTAAACTGAGGTCATTAAGGGTGGACCCTAGTTCACTATGACTGTGTCCTTATAAGAAGAGGAAATTTAGACACAGACATGCATGCAGGGAGAACACCATGCAAGATGAAGGCAGAGATTGGGGATGATGGGTCTACAAGCAAAGGAATACCACAGACTGCCAGCAAACCACCAGAAGCTAGGAAAGAGGCGTGGAACAGATTCTTCTTCATAGTCTTCAGAAGGAACCAACCCTCCTGATACCCTGAGCTCAGACTTGTAGCAGCCAAAACTGAGAAACAATAAATTTCTATTATTTATGCCACCCAGTTTGTGGTGTTTTGTTACGACAGCCCTAGGGAACTAATACAGTCACCATTTTAATCATTTTAAAGTGTACAATTTAGTGTCTTTTAGTACCTTCATAATATAATGTAGCCATCACCAATATCTAATTGTAGAACATTTTCATATCCCAAAAGGAAACCTCAAGTTTCCCCCCAGCCCCTGGCAAACACTAACATGCTTTCTGTCTCTATGGATTTGCCTATTCTGGGCATTTCATATAAACAGAATCATATAATATATGGCCTTTTGTGAATGGCTTCTGTCACTTAGCATTATATTTTCAAGGTTCATCCATGTTGTGGCATGTATCATTACTCTGTTCCTTTTGGGGGGGGAGGGTGTGGCTAGCCAGTTCAGGGATCCAAATACTTCACTCTTTTTTATTCCATTGTATGGACATACCACACAACTTGTTTATATCATAAACAACATATTGTTTATTCATTCATCAGTGATGGATATCTGAGTTGTTTCTACTTTTGGGCTACTATGAATAATGCTACTACTGAACATTCACGTACACACCTTATTTGAACACCTGCTTTCGATTCTCTCAGTTATACACACCAAGGAGTGGAACTACTGGGTCATATGGTAATTCTTTGTTTAACTTTTTAAGGGCCCACCAAAATGCTTTCTGCAGCAGTCTCACCAGTTTCATTCCCACCAGCAGTGTCTGAGGGTTCTCTGGATGGCTTCAAGCAAATAAACAATCATGCTTTGAAAAAAGTCACAGGAACCAGCATTTGTGAAAGAGTGTGAGTTTGTTCAGTTTGGGACTGACAGTTTTGACACGCCTTTTAAAACATTTACGTGGTCATGTCAGGTAGGACAGTTGGTCTTGGGCTTAGAAAAGAGGTTGATTAGCTCCAGAGTTAAAAATCTGAGAGTCAGCAGCCACAGGTATGGATTAGATTCCTCAAGAGAAAGTACAAAGTGTAGAAGAAAAAAAGAGGCTTCTGCACAGGTAGGCACTCTGAAAATGAATGGTGGGATAGAAGAAAGTGAGTCTGCAAACAGAAGTGTGGTAAATAGAATTTAACAAAATTATAAAATTGGCAGATTAAGAGGAAAGAGTGAGCAAAGACAAAAGAGATTCACCAAACTGTAAGAAGAAACAGAAGATCTGAAAGGGGTCTAAATTCCAACAATTCAACAACAACAAAAAAGATAAGCATCATTTTACTTCTTTTTACATTTTTCCTTTTTCCGTTTTTCCTTTTTTGGGGGGCAGTGGGAGGGGGAGTGGTGGTGGTGGTGGTGGTGGAAAGGTTTCAGTTGCCTCAGCCTTACGTGTAAGAGGGTAAACTACTTGACCTTTTATCAGAACTGGTAAATAAATGCTTTTCAGACTGGACATCAAACCTATCTAACTTAAAATAGACCTCTCCTAAGGGGAATTTGGAGGAAAGAATCTGGTTATGTGCTTAACAAGTCTCTATTGTTTCATCAAAGCATCTGAAAGCTGCAGAAGACAGCTGGACACCACTTCAAAGTATCACTAAGAAATCAACAGCGATTAAAGCTGAAGAATAATCATTTCCTCTGCAACCCTCCCCACTAAAAAGTAGGTATTTAATTAGAGTCAAATCAAAAGATGAGAATCCTAAGAATAAACCTATAATAATATCCTCTGTCCCACTTCAAAATTATAGCTTGGTTTATTTTGTTCCTCAAAAGCCACAGTTCCAGAGATTATCAAACTCTCTTTAAGTATCAAGAATGCAGTTTATCCTTTCAGGCCTACAATGCAAGGAATTGAATTTTAACTTTGGAACTATGTGAACGAAGGACTCAGGATTAAATAAACATTGCCTTTAGAAGACCAGAGGAACCAGGCTTAGTTCAGTCCAGTGGCCCTCTTGGGATCCAGACCCATCTCCTTGGGGGATACAGACCCTTCCCCTACTCCTTTGGTGGCTCACAACATTAATACAAACTCAGGAAATGTAAAAATAGCATTACACTGAGTTACTTTATTTAAATACAACACACACACACACACTCCCATTTTCTCTCTATATTCACATCCTTTGAAAGATTTAACTTTACTCAATCAACAGAAGAGGTGTCCTCCCAGATTAAGTTTGGAAATTAGTTATTTAAGATAAATCTATGTTATGCAGAAATCCAATTGATATTAGGACCCTAAAAGATAATTTATTTTGCTTTATATGAAAACTATGAAATTGGTTCCAGTTATACTAACAACAAAATCATAGTGGAAAGTAGTAAAATCATTGTATTAGCCACAATCAGCCACATTTGTAGGTATTTATGCCTGGTATTTGACATATATATTATTCCAAACCCGAATAGTAGGGATTATTATCCGTTTTACAGACAAGTCTCAGGAACAGAAGATCCAAATCTTGCCTCCAGTGACAATGAATTGAAATATAAACTTTATTTTTTAAAACCACAACGCTAGGACTGTCTCTACCACAGTATGCCTTCATGGACCTGTTTTTAAACATTCTAAATTTCTAGAATGTTATTTTAGAATTTTTAGAATGTTATTGCTAGGTACACATGTAAGTGCTATATAACAATGATAAAATAAAGTGAAAAATGAACAATGGTTTTCCAGAGGAAAAATAATTACTTATTAAAATAAGCAAAATTTTATTACTAAGAGCTCTCTAAGAAGTTGTTTGCTTTAATTTAGTTGGATTTTTTTTTGGTAGAGGAAGTATAAAATTTTAGATACGGGGAGTAATATTCATGTTGAAGCAACAGCAAATGTTTTTACAGAATACTATTTCCACCGGATATAGGAAAAAGTCCTCTCAATCAATGCCCCAGGTCCAGAGAATCAGCTGGATGATAGTACTTGGAGAGACTATTAAGAGCAGTAACTAAGGCTAATGGGGTACTTAATGGGGTAGAGCCACAAATAGTAACTTAAATCATTAATTCTCACCACAGTCCCTGAAGCAAGTATGAGCATCCCTCTTTGATAAAGGGGAAGTCAGTGTTACAGAAGTGACGGCAACCTTCTTCCAGAAAGTGTTGGTCATAAACACAAAGGACCAACACCATACTTAAGACGTTAAATTCCTCATATACAGAGTGGCATTAATGAGCATGTTTTTAGACACGACCAGTAACTACTCTCATCCCTAAAAACAATCATTAAAAATTTGCAGTATTCCAGAAGGCAAAATATGATTTGAAAGCAATGGAATATAATAATGATAACAGTAACAACAGGAGAGGGAGAAGGAGAAAAAGCTAATAATTGTTGAGTACTTATAATATGCCAGACAGCAATGTAAGTGACGCATAGGCATTGAGCTTGTGAGGTAGGTATTATTATTTCTGTCCTATAAGGTGATGGGAGTTGCCCAGAGTCACACCGAATAGTTTACTCTGGTTCCAAGGCCCACACACTTGACCGTGACATTACCCAGTAAAACGAGGCATGACTTGTTTTCCTGTTAAAACCAAGATTATCCATGCAAGTTTGAAATTACTTCACCAAGGAAAAGAAAGAGAAGTCCCTCTATGCTTTGCTCTCAACTGTGTTTCCAGGGCCAGAGGGCCAAAACTTTTCCTTCTGACATATGCCAAGCCAGATCTGATCCATTCAGCTCTAAAATACTCACCTGCTATTACCTACCTTCAATGGCTTCACCCAACCTCCTCCCTGAATCCAATTTTCTCTTGAAGACATTTAATAGCTTCTTCGTAAATTAACCCTATTAGTAGCATTTATTCATTCCTTCTATGTCAGAGTATGTTTATTTCATAAAGTACACATCTTCTCTTGAAAAAAATAGCTTTTCCTAGTTAAGAGTTTTATGTGCCAGATAAGAGAAAGTTTATACTACCACATATTTTTTAAGCTGAGTAATATGTTTATAAGAAAAAAAGCAATAAGAGTAAAAACACTTCAAATCTAAGTATCTCTAAAGGATTTTCCATAAACCAATTATTCACTCGTTCTAAAATCACTTGTTACTGTATCAACATGTGGTTCAAGGACCATCCACATGAGAATCACCTGGGGATGGCTGTTGACAATACAGGTAAGACCTACTGAGGAAACGTGCATCACCCACAAACAACCCAAATAAGTCTTGGTTGTTCTAAAGGGCAAGAACCACCGAGTCCCTTTTATGTGCCAAACGGGACAAACAGCTGTGCAAAGTGCTTACCACAGTCCCCTTTAATTAGTCTCTCGGCTTCTACTCTTGACCCCATCCTCACATACCTGTCATTACCTACACAGAGTGGTCCTTTTTCAGGAATACATCACACCACGTTGCTTCTGTGCTCAAAATTTTCCAAGAGTTTCTCATCCTCCCCAATGGCCACAGCCCTAAATGATCTTCCCTCTTCACTTTCTGTTTCCTTCTACTCTCCCCTGTCCTCAGCTCCAGCCACCAGGCTACTCCTCCCCATACCTGGCCTGCCTGCCTGGGCAGAGTCTTCGAACCCTCTAAGTTCCCTCTGCCTGGACTGCTCCCTTAAAGATACGTGCATGACCTGTTACTTCCCCTTCTTGGGGCTCCTGCTACAGAATCACCTTCATGGGAAGCTTTCCCTGGCCACTCTCAAGAAGCCACCCTTGTCCTTTTTCCTGCCTGATTTGATCCTCTTTAGCCTTTATCATAATCACAACTAATACATTTATCTTGATCACAACTGACAACTCATAGCAAAACACAACTAACAACATAACGACAACAAATCACAATCAAATAGTTACTATTTTACCGCTCCCCTGCCCCCGCCAATATGTTAAGCTTCATAAGGCAGGAATTTTTTTTTTTTGGTCTGTTTTGTTCTTAAATGTGTCCCACTTGGCACACAGTATTTACTGGCTGAATGGATGAATGAATATCACAAATATTCAAATAAAGGATTTTTGATTAATGGGGCCCTGTAGGAATCTAGAGGAGAGAAAAACCAGCTCCTTATGAGAGCAGCCTACTTTTCCTTACAGAAGGTAAGGCACCTTGGTTTTAAAGGAAGAGTGGAGAACACCCTCTTAAAAAAGGAAGGACATTCTACATTATGACTGGCCTGCAATCTTCAGAAATGTCAATGTCATGAAAGACAAGAAGAACTTTTCCATATTTAAGGAGACTAGAAAAACATGATGACTGGGTGTGAGGCACGATCCTGAAATGGACCCCTTGGCTATAAAGGACATTATTGGGATATCTGGAGAAACTTGAAGGGGGACTAATAGTGAAGGTACATAGTGTCCTTTTTTAGTATTCTTGTAATTTTCCTGTAGGCTTGAAATTGTTTCCAAAGAATAAAAGGGCTAGAATATACAAAAGGAACTAAAATAATGTGAGTAAATACAATGCACTAAATAATCTGAATGAGATGCCCAATGAGTAAGAACAGGGAAAACAAGAACTATTTCTTCCAAATGTTTCTATTCCCCATTCTCCTTCATTCCTCCAAGAAAACTTTGGGCCTATATCATCTTGGCATAGAGTCAGCTCAAACATGGTCATTCTTCTTTAAGTATAAACACAAATAAACCTCCTGGATTACAGTGGAAACACAGCATGCAGCAGAACACCTGTCTGCATAAACTCTGTGGTAAACGACATCTCTCTTCTCCCTATAGAGTAGAAGCTCAATCTCCACAAATTGCTGAAACTCAAAACATACTTTTTACATAAAAATAATGATGGGGTTAGAAAGAGAAAAAGTAAACCTATGAACTGGACTGCTGTTGTGAGCCAAAAAGAATGATTAAATATAAAATAAGGGGGGGAAAAAGCAATAGTACTGAGTTATAAAGGAATAGACTGACATAGACTTTTTGAAACTGAAAGTTACAGGCAATATACTTAGAATTCAGACACCAGTATTACAGACCAAACAGTCTTCCAAGCATCTACAGCTCCCTTGACAGGTCAAATCTCATTAAAACAAACACCACAGCGATAAGAATCTGAGTAATCCAAAGCATGCCTAGTTAATGACCTTCTTAACTCAAGCAGTATGCAATATCTAATAGAGTTTCCCATTTTAAACACAAAATACAAACATACAAAACACACTGAGTGATTATACGCTGTACAAAAGAACTCATTAGAAGACCCCCTGATCTCCCATAATAAGGTACAAAGCTATTTTTTAAATACAGAGGAAAAGCAAACTTAACTTACATGCAACTTTGGAAGGCCACATAAACAGACAGTACAACAAAAACACTAACGGGCAACTGCAAGCAGGCACTTGACCAGTGCCACAAGAGAGGAGTCTGTGGATCGACACAGCGTACCTCCTAATCCACCTCCTTTCCTCTGTCTGTGGGGTCCACCACACTGTCTCTGGTATTTGTTTTAATTAGAATTGTCTTCCAAAATATTCGTCGACAAATTCTCATTTAAGAAATGTGGAGTTTCATCTTCTCCTGGAAAATGGTTAGATCTGGCAACAAAGGCACATATTCCCTGGTCAACTTCAGCTGGAGGAAAGTACATCCCCCTACAAAGGGCAAAAGCATGGCTGACCCCTTTATCACACTCTCCATCACTCCCTATTGCATTCCTGGTGCTGACTCTCAATGGCTTGTTTTCTGGCTAGTCCTTCTAAGTACAGGAATCTGCAACCCCAGCTTTAAAAACAACAAAAACCACCCAACTTGCTAAGAAATCAAAGCTGAGCTGTATCTTATATATTCTGCTCTAATAAAATTTCAAAGAGAAAGCATGCATAAGTTATTATGATGTATAAATTACTTCAACATTTTTCCAAATGGCTTTCTCACAAACATCACTGGCAAAAGGCAAAGTTAATACTATTTAACTGAAACCACTTTGCTTAGGAAAAGGGAATGCTTTGAATGTCTTAGCTTGTCAATATGTGAAGTTATTTGTTTTTAAACTACCATCGTAGTTATGTATATTTTACCACAATTAAATAAAAAAGAAAAAACTAAATCATAAATACACACATATTATCCTGTAACAGAAACAATTAATAAACATAATTGCCCTAAACTGCCAAAAGAATATTATAATTTGTTTCTGAAATGTTTCCCAATCTTTGAGTTGCATTCTATATTATATATAACCAGAGTATCTTCAGTCCTAGAAGGACTGAGTATTTCTGAGCACATGACCATGACCATAGACAAGTCACACAACTTCTCTGTGCCTCAATGTCCTCATCTGTACAACGTGAGGAATAGTACAGATACCTCATGGAGTCACTAGGAGGATAAAATGTGCTAGTATATACAAGCAGCACTCAGAACGGTGTCTACCACAACATAAGCATCATATAAGAATTAAAAAGAAACAAACACTATTGCCCAGCCTTGTATTATTTGATACACTGGCCTAAATGGCCAAAAAATAATGTTCTCCTAATGAAAACATTCTCATCTCTGTCCTAGAATGCAGAGTGAAGTATAAGAATTAAAAAGAAACAAACACTATTGCCCAGCCTTGTATTATTTGATACACTGGCCTAAATTGCCAAAAAATAATGTTCTCCTAATGAAAACATTCTCATCTCTGTCCTAGAATGCAGAGTGAAACACTGTCTTAAGGTATTCTACCCAGAGCATTCCATTATTATCAATTTAAGTTGCTGCTGAACCTCAAAAGTCATTAATAAAGTATGGTGATTTCTCAAATGGTTTATGGTCAGCCACTCTAAGAGGTACTTAATAGAAGAGAATTAGCCCTAAGCCAGTATCCAAGTGATAAAGATTTATCAAAACAATTATCAAGTTTAAAGAAAATCCCCAGCACAACAAAAAACAGAGCATTCAAAAAATACCAATGAAGAAAGACTAGTATTATTCCCAAAGGTAGAGCCTGTTAGTGAATGACTGAGGAAATAATTGAATGTGAAATGGATATCAAATGAGTGGTGCTTCTGACCATAAACTTACAAAAAAATAAAATAAAAATCAGGCACTCTTCTTATGCTTAATAGACATTGAACTGTCTTGTCATACTTAAATAACTAGATAATAATGATCTATAAAAAATAGTCAATGAACCAACCCCAAAGCTTTTCCTTAAACGCCTGCCATTTGCACTGACTGCATCTGATGTGGTCAGAGATGGTCCCTGCCCTCACTGAGTTTACAATCTAGTTGGGGAACAAAACTAACAGATAAAGTAAGTAGTAATCTCTGAGTGTCTACTAAACAGTATAACAGTTCCAGGAGGGGTACGCCCAGGACAGGCTGCAAGGGTCATCAAAGTGAATAAACAGGATCAAGACCCAGGAGAGGAGACCCCAAAGGAAAAGCAACATAGCTATTAACAGGCCACTAGGCCAGAGGGAGAAAAGACGGCACATGTTCTGCTCAGCAGATCCCTAACCTCCTTCAACACACAGAGTAACACCACCTCCTCTGACTACTCTGTCCTCAGGCTTACATACCACTTCCCTTTTCTGTGTATTTTTTTATTTATGTCTTTCCTCCATTGGACTGAGAGTTCCCAAAAAAAGAGAATCATCTTAAAACATCTTGTATCATAGTCCCAGGCATGCACGTTCCATAAACATCCCTGGATTGAATAAACAATAGGGAAGATTCCTTAGCCAGGGGAAGGATTCTCTCAACCCAGGAAACTGAGACCATGCATACAACTAGAAAAGGTGGTGCCCACAAATCCAATGTCAAGCTGTCCTGTGTGTTGGTGCTTCTAAGCAGAAGGGAGACCCTCTGTCCTCAAGGAACTTGGAGCCTACTTAGATCACCAAAAGCTCTTTGAGAAAGTATGGTAAGGGCTCTATTTAGACAACCATTTAGTACTGGGAATTTGGAGCCCTGCTTCCCTGGAAATGAGGCCTAGTGGCTTTTAAAAGCCCTGCAGGGCTAAGGATTTCAGGACAACTTACCACTGGTGCTTAGCACAAATAGCGAAGGAGAGTTCACTGGGTCACACCAAGGGAAGGAATTAACTCACTCATAAATCTCACGCTCTTTCTTTTGCTCACTGGCTGAGAAACTGCCATCTGGAAGGCTTAGCTGATGAAAGGCATTACCACAGTTCTGCTGGAATATTTCTGGATGGCACAGAACACAAGATGCCAGAGCTTGAAAAAAATAATTCCAATATCCTTGTTTCACCTTTCTTTTCAGCCAATCCAAATTCAGCCTATTGTAGATATTTAACGATTAGAGAAACCTTGCAAATACTTTGCTGAATCATTTGACTGGCAAAATATTCACGAGGCTTGCGCATCTCTTACATTCTAACACTGTTCGCTCTGCTGTCCATAGCAAGCAAAGAGCAACTCCAGCATGCAACACTGACACTGAGAAGCAGCAAAAGCAAGGAAGATGACTACATTTCATGGAGCCCATCACTGGACTCTTGTTAGGCCCACCCAAATATCTCAGAAGCATACAGCCTTCACTGTGCACTTTCCATCCCTGCCTCTGAGCGGGTACAACTGTATCTGTGAAATGAACACTTCCTTCTGTGTTTTGGTAATTTGTTTTGTTTTCTGGCATCTCTCCTGACTGCCTGGCCCTCCACAAATCTTCCTGGGATGCCTGATCCTGCAGGGCCAACATGAAGGAATCCACTACCTTCAAGGTCCAGTCCAACTGCTGCACCGAAGCCAGGCCTCAGAGGGGCTTTTTGCCCTTGTTATGTTTTGAGACCTCAGGCTATGGAATCTGATAAAAATAACTTCAGACTACTGTCACAAAAAGCCCTTTTTCCCTAAAGGAACCCAGCAATTTGAAAGTGCCTTGCAATGCATGTTCTTGCTGCAGTCTTCAGAGCCTTCCCCGAGGCAGGCGAGTGTCAGCTCCAAGTCAGAGGAGGAGGAAACTGAGTCTCCAGGGACCTGGGCCATAATAGGCCTTAGAAACCAGGGTCTCATGCCATCTTTTAGGTTGAATTTTTTTTTTTAATTCAACAAGATCACCCCGGCACTATCCACACTACCTCTGAGTCTACGGCTGGACAGAGGAATGAAAACACAGATCACCTGTGTGCTTCTCACTGGGCACCCACTAAACACACAACTGGAGACCAGCTCGCCAAACAAAATGCAATAGCATCCTCGACCCCTTTCAATCAAAAGTTTGCCAGCCTCTGACTGGCGAAAGTATATGCCCTCTGCCGCCTGTGTTTATTTTCCTTTTCTTTAACAGTCTTGATGCCTCCCATTATCATGTTCCAAAATCCCAGGTGCACAGAGAATGTTCTTACCTCTTCAAAATGTTAAAAA
>NW_007726797.1:399615-402249 GCF_000696425.1 Galeopterus variegatus
AAAAACATGCACACCTGCATATGCTGCCAGAGTTTTAAGAACATAAATTATCTTCAGCCAGAATCAGAAGTTAGCAACAGCTCCCATTCCATCCCCCAATCCTGCACCAGGCTCTCCTGCTCTGGGAGCCCCACAATGGAAGCCTTTACCTGAATAATTTCAAATCCTTGGACTTTAATAGGTATCACCATATTTGCTGTCATCCAAAAATGAATAACTTTTTTAATTGAAACGTATTGATTTTACATATTTATGGATTACAGAGTTGAATTTCAGTACATGTATACAATGTGTGATGATCAAATCAGGGTAATTAGCATATTCATCATTAGAAAATTTAAGCATTTCTTTGTGAGGACATTTGACCTCCTCTCTTCTAGCCATTTGAAAATATGCAGTAAATTATTGTTAATTATAGATGCCTAGCTCCACTGTGCACCCAGAGAACTTACTTTTCCTATCTAGCTGTTTTGTATCCATTCATCAACCTCTCACTTCCCCCTCCCCCTTTCCTGCCTCTAGTAACCACACTTCTTGAAAGTGAAAGGGGGCACTATTAATAATTACATGGGGACCACAGGGGTACACTAACACTGACATAGAAAACCAAGACCTACTGAGCACTTTAAAACCCTGCCCTGGACTCAGAGGCTACCATCAATGCTGCGTTAAATGGATAACCGCTACCCTCTTGAAACAAACTGCCTATGGCAGAGAACAGACAATCAAATAATCACCCAAATATGTGACAATGATCTAACCTAGTTCTGATGTGTGCTCTGAAGGAAAAGTCCTGGGTGGTATGACAGATTATTCCAAGAGTTAACATGATTGGCGGGGAGGTGTTCTGGAGGCAAAGACTAGGAAGAGAAGAAGGGATAAAGCCGTAAGGCAGGCACTAGAGGAGGAAAAGTGGACAGGGNTAGGAAGAGAAGAAGGGATAAAGCCGTAAGGCAGGCACTAGAGGAGGAAAAGTGGACAGGGAGGATTTCAGGCTACACCAAGGGCAGCAGGAAGCCACGGAGGTCACTTGCAGCATGGGAGTGTCATGATCAGATGGACAGAAGAGAGGACCATTCTGGCACGGGTGGAGCGTGAACCATAGGGAGGAAAGCAGGGGGCAGAGAACAGGAGGCCAGGGCAGTCGGGAGGATGGAGACTCAGACCAAGGCACTGGTGGTGTAGACAGACTAATGAGGGTAGAGAGAGGTGAGACTGCGAGGTAACATCCAAAGACCCTGGTGCTGGATTAGAAGGTTACCAAGATTCTGGCTCAGCCAGAAAAAAGGGCCTGAACACAAGACAGTAAAGCCTGTTCCTTAAAGCCTAAATTGCAGTAAGGTTGCCTTGTAATCTTGTTCACATAGCCTCAAAAATCCCGCAACATAATGTTAAAATGAAATGCAAAAGCTAAAACTACCCTACCACAGTTTTCCCTCACCCACAAATGAATGAACCTTTCCACAATCTAAATAAGACAGATTCACCTAAACAACTCAATAATTCTCAGTGTTTGCAGTGACCTATTTGGTTATGTCACCCAATAATACAATTGAGGATGAGGTTATTAGAGTTCTGAGTGATGAGGGAAGTTTGCCTTGTATCTTTAGAAATGGTATTCAAATCTCAAATCCTTTTTAGGATTGAAACAATCTGTAAAATCACAGCTGGACCCCATTTATTTCATCACTTCTATGAACAATTTTGTTTTTAAACAGAATTCAAAGTGAATGGCAGTCACCCTGTAAGAGAATCTGATAAATAAACACAAAGCAATGGTTTAGGATATAATGGCTATACCGCCCCGTACCATTATCCCCAAAGATTGGATTTTCATGAAATATATCACAAATAGAAAAACGAACAACCTCTTTTGTACGTCAAGCCAAGAATTCCCACACACTAAAATGATCAGTCACAGTAAAAATTACTAACAACTTACGTTTGTATCAGACCCTCAATTTCACAAAGCATTGACCTGTTCCAGTGACCTTGACGGTACAAGCAGGCAAATAAGCACAGGAGGATCAAGATTTATCATAAGGGCTCAAGTAGTAGGGAGTCGCAGGGCTTTTCCATATGCTATCTCTACAGCAGATGGATACAATGAGCCTTTTGCCTTGTCCTAGATAAGCCACCAAAGAAAAAACATGTGGGATCAAAGTCTGGATTATAGAATATAAAATTTCCCTACCTGAGACTGCCATGACCCAGATTTTCTAGAAAAGTTTCCATTTCAAATATTCAAATGCTGTCAAATGACATGCATGAAAATGTACTTTTTTTCCTTTGAGTAATTATTTGCAATAAAACCCATTCTTTAAATGTGGTTTACTGTATATGCTATTCATAGAATGTTTGCTATAAGTCCACACATGAGGGGAAAAATCCTTTGTTAGATGTTTTGTCCCAAATTGAATTTTTAAAAATATATAGTCACCACCCCCTTTTCTTACCAGACATATCCCAACTCACTCAAAAAAGTGTTCTAGAAAGCATACAAAAAATCACAAAGGAGGGATCTGTAACTCTGGGAGAAAACAGTGACAGAGATATATCTCTACAGATAAAGACCAGCACAGAGAGAGGTGGGGAGAATTCAGCGGAGATAATTAAAGGATTAAAGGGATTATA
>NW_007726797.1:403110-409346 GCF_000696425.1 Galeopterus variegatus
CCAGCACAGAGAGAGGTGGGGAGAATTCAGCGGAGATAATTAAAGGATTAAAGGGATTATAAACCCGATTGGAGGATGTGGGAGAAAGACAAAAGATGACCATCCTTTGGAAAGTCCTTCAGGTTTGAACCAAAACAGATGACAGAAGTCAGGACATATGCTACTTAGGATTTTCTCCATGGCCAGGCTTGCCAACCTCTCAGGTTGAGAGGCAAGAAGGAAGGACAGAAGCAGGAGCAGAGAGAAAGCCAAGGATAACAGGCATTTTCCCTTACTCCAAATCTGTCAGTCAGCTCCCCTATCCTGTACCTGCATATCTTTCCACATCATTGGAGGGAAAAAAATATTAGTTCACATTTGGCTAATGCTTTACAGTTAACTAAGCACTCTCACATTTTCTTATTTAGTCATTCATGCATTCAAAACAATTTATGGAATGCCTTCCAGCAGCCAGGCCCCGCCGAAACCTGGGATGAAACCCCATTCGAGTCCTGTCCCATCAGGACCTTTTCAAAGACCAGTGGAAAATGGGCCCTCTAACTGAATCAGCACCAACTGGGGTTACCGTGACAAGGGCCCTGTGGGGGTACAATCCCAACATAATCCCTACATGAGGGACGGATTTATTGGTTTATGGCTTTATCTTTTCTCCATTACTTAGAACAGTTCCAATGGTGGACCTAGCTAGACGGAACACAGCCCATATGATTTGACAGCTTGTAAAACTCACAGTTTAATAGCCAGGTTGTATTTTAACCATTTAAGCCCACCTTTGGTTTATCCTTTAGAAAATAAACAATTTGGTCTGAATCAATGACCATAAGGTGGAAAATAAGGTGCTGAAAGGAAAAAAGAGACTACAAAACAAAACAGATTGTTCACAGCCACTCAAACTGAAAAAGGCCAGACCAGCACTTGTTAGCTGAGAGCATTCCACAGCCCCATCTCTATACATGCCATCCAAGTGGCCAGAAGAAAATATGTAAACTTTTTTTGTATTATGATACATTTAGGTATATTTTTGATATATCTAAATATGTTTTTGTATATATATATAAGGTATATTTTTGGTGTTTAAATATTTCTGAAAAAACTAGAAGGAAAATATGCTGAAGGACTGAACAGCTAAATGGGGTCTCCCTAAATGATGAGGTGGGGGTGAAGGAAGTTTCGGAAAGAGTATCCAAAGGCTGTAATTCTGGAACCAACTCTTGCAAAAATAACAAAAGCAACCGTAGCAGCAGCTAACCAAGTCCCGAGATAAGTACTTTGCACTCATGAGCTCTTTATTCTTCACAATTTTTGACGGTAGATACCATACCTTTGATAGAAGGTAGACAGATTTAGTAGGAACATCACTGAAAGCAGAGGTAAGCACAAAGTTACAGAGTCAGGAAAACTAAGTTCACAATTTGACAGTTCCCCAAGCCCCAATTCCCACAGGGTGATGGGAAAAGGACCAGGTGACACCTACACACACAGTGGTTGCATACACAGCAAAGGGACCACTGAACCCAGGAAACCCAAATATTTTATAATAGACATCAAGTATGCCTATGCCTTTGCTCCAGACAGGTAAGGCTAGGAAACAGACTACAGATGTGAAAATATGAGGGGTGAGAAACAAGCAACGTCCCCTTAATGGCTTTTGGCTTTAATTCTGTCCAAGTTAGGAGCCATTTAAGTACTTAAAGCAGGGGAGTGTAACACAATCAGATTTGCTGCTAGAGAAATCTCCCTGCAGTAAGTGCTAAGAAAGGAAGGGAGGTATTGCAAGAACCCGAGTGAAAAATGGTAACGACCTAAACCTAGGGCAGGTGGTGAAGAAAAGCGAGCACACTGATCATGTTAAGACTGAACAAGTATTACGACTTGTAGTACTGTGCAAGGTCTAAGATTTCAACCTACTTATAAGCTAACAAGTTAGCCTAACAGTTTCATAGAGGTTGGCAGAAGACATGAAACTCTTGGGTGGGAGACAAGGAACAGCTTATTACACACACCACTAGGAGTACCCACAGTATCAGCATTTGTCCCCCTTTCCCGAGCTCCAATTCCCACGAGACAATGCAAAGAGAGCTCACATGGTGACGTGCACTATAAGAGAGGACTGCTAAACTTGGGAAACCCAAATATTTTTTAATGAGTATCTATCTTCCAAGGCTTTTCACTATACAAACACCCTTGAAAAGATATTCCAGAACAAAGGTAATCAATACCTCTGCCCCAAGATGTGCAGAAACATGAGAACCCTCTGGAGAATAGTCTCCTAACATACCCACTTTACCTACAAGGAAACTAAAACAGAAAGAGCTTAAAATGAGTTAAGATAACGTAACTAGTAAGTAGCAGAAGTGGGATTCAAACTCACAATGCCAAGTCCCACTGCCTTCCACTATTCAAACTCCTATGACATAAGACACAGTCACTCCTGTTGGTAGGAGGAAGGTACTGGAGTGATAAAAGGCCTCCAGGCTTTCCTGGAGGGTGTCTGTTCCAGCTGACCTAAGTAGGGAACAAGGCATATACTAGAGGATGGTAACTCTGCCTAACTACAAGGACAGTAGAAGTTCCCCTGGTCTCAAAAGTCAAATGGTAGAACAGTACTCGGCTGCTGTAGAGGCAAAAGTGGTGTATCTGTATGTGTGGGGTGGGGGAGACTCCCACTCCCAGGTCTCATTAGTCCCTTCCTAAATCCAACCCTGCAAAAGTTTAGGTTTTATATGAGAATGCATTTAGAATGTTGAGGAAAAGTTTATGTTAATACTCATACTTATTCCCTAAAATTACTTGCAGAAGTATACAATAAAACTTTACATATAAAAATGACCTCTATTAATCTGTGCACTTAAACTAGCTAACACCTCATATATATAATTAAAAGAAAGTAAAGCAAAACTGCTGAAAAATTTTGGTTGGCAGCCTCTTCGTTTTGATAGATATACTGATTCAAGAGTCAAAAGTAATTACGGATAGACGATAATTCACAAACAGGGGTTAACTATTTTGAACATGAATGACCAAGGTATTCATTGATTAAAAGAAGTGGGCAAATGGTTTACTTGGCTTCAAGGGTGCCGTAACAGAGGTTCAGCAACTGCAGTCTTTTGTTTTCCCTGGACCCAGTGTGGACTAGGTGGAGAGTGGACCCTGGTATGAGGTTTCTCAGCCCAATCTTAGAGGTCCCAAGGTACCTGAGCAGTCCTTGTCAGACTAAGGAAACCTCTCCCTTAGCAGGCAGCTTCCCGGCTCCCCGTGAGAAGACTCACCACCAGCAGAGGTTCCTCTTCAAGGAGTGAGAGGCACAGGTAGAACTTATCACACTAAGAAAAATGTCTGGAGCCATTCAACTTAAAAGGATCATCCACTTTGTATGCCACTTACTTGAACCTCTGAATGACTGCCCTTGCCCCCTCTACCAACACACACATCAGTGCCACACTGCAAAACTCCTGGAAGCATCATGTACGTCCCAGGGAGTTGTGCAGTTCACAGCCTGGGTAGCTGTATGCAGCAGCCCAAGGGATAGTCACTCTCCCACAGATATTTCCCTATTAAAATTCACTTCCTGATCCACGAATTTTTTTACTTTAATCCCTGAATTCCTAGATTCCAACAGTCATCATCAGTCTCAATTGACGGTTACAGGCAGTTAACAACTTTCACATATCATTAAAGGAAAAACATTATTTAGTATTTGGTTCTAACTAAACGCCAATGAAGTTCACCTTGGAAATAACAGGAGTGGGGTTTTAACATTTTATCTCTTATACTTGAGCCCAGGGAGTTCTCTTTCTATCTAGAATCTTAATTTCAGGCCTAATTACTATACAGACATATTCTTTTTGATGGGGAAAGGAGAAAAAACCTATTACAGATAACAAGTAAATACATTTTTACAGATATATTACAAACAAGACAAAAAAGATTGCTCTGAACAAATGTTCTTACTTGGCTTCCATCAGCTGCACAACTGTTAATTATAAATGCTTCCCTAAATTGCCTGAACCAGCTTGGAGGTGATACCAGTGTCACTCTCCAATAGGTTGGTTAACTGATTGCTTGAAAACAATTCATCCTGTAAATATCAAAAAGCAAACTTAGAAAGTATCTTTCCCAATCCAATGTCAGCAAAGCCAGGTTGTATCTGAAACTGGCTCTTACTGCCCCTTCTTAGCTCAGCTCCACTGCCATAGCCTGGACTTTTCCATCCCCATCTCTTCTTTTAGGAACAGATGTCTGACAGCCTCTGCATCTTGCCCCTTCCTGGGCTAGAGTCTGTGCCCACTGGGGCTGCCTAGTCTCCTAACATTGTATGTTCTCCTCCCACTGTTACCAATAACTCTGGATTCTGATGCAGTGCACACTCAAAAATCGAGCACTCACACGTGTCACAGTTTCACATCTTACCAAACCCAGGGTTCAACAATTCCTGGTAAAGAAGACTCAGTCTCCCTCAATTCCCCGGAGACATACTGTCCAGTGGCACAGATATGAAGTGCCTGAGAAGCCCTCATCAGGTCTAAGAGACTTGAGAAGCTCTGAGAATCCACTCATCATCACTTTCCTAAGCACTCTTTGTAGGGGAGGCCCAGGTGATTATGTCCTAAGTAGGACACATCTGAACAAATTTAACTGGATATGTATTCAACTTATACACAATACACCTTTATCTGGTCTTGATTTGATTATACCCATTTACAAGGTAATAAAGTAGCCTGTTATTGTTTCATGGAAGCTGGCATAAGACATGAGACTCCCTGGTACAGTAGGCAGCAGGAGCATCATGATTACATCAGTTCCACTTGCCCCTAAAGCCCAATGGGGGTGGTATTGAGAACCCAGATGGAAGCTGCACGGGCACTGGTTTTCATCACAGCTAAGGAACCTATGCTTCGGGAACCTGTTGCTTTGTAGTAAAGAGTAAGTGAGATTGCTCTTTGTTCCAGAGAGAGGCAGTACCTCATCCCTCAAAGGTTGCTTGCTGCAAACACAACGCTAAGAAATGGCCCACGGAAAGAGAGTTCTTAGCATACCCAGTAAGACATGTGGGAGCACAAGAGGAGTGTCCCCCAACAACCTGTGTATATTACTACATTTAGACTAGTATCCTTGCTTGGTTCCTGGTCCCAACAACTCTGCCACATGAACACCATAACACTCTTCATATCATGGATTACTACAGGAGCAGATATGCTCCTCACTGGAAAGGGACTTTGAAACACCCCATAACTTAACTGTTTACTCCAACAGCACAGTCTGGGATTCTGCCCAAGCATATCCTTCCCTCAATGTGGTGACCCAACCCAGCTTTTGCTTCTCTTCCTCCTTTCTGTCACCTACTCCACCTTTACAAATTTATCTATGTTGAGAAATGCACCAGAAATCAAGAAATAAATGAATAGTGGATGGGATAGAAGGTGGTCTCAATCTGGGCAAAACTTAAGTTCCAGAAATCTTCATCTATATAGTTGAAGGAAAAGAAACCACTTATGATAGCTCAGAAAATGAAAAATAAGACAGAATTCCACTCAGCAAATGCTCATACTGTGAGCATTAATTTTGTTATAACATCAATGATTTTTTAAACTGATATTTTTACTTCTCAGACAATGAAAAACAAATTAAACTGCCAGATTCCTTAAAGTTCAGCAGCCCATAACACCACTTTCTAACCAAAAAAAAAAAAAAAAAACCGCCGAATTCCTAAAAATCCACCAGCCAATAACACCACTTTCTAACCAAAAAAAAAAAAAAAATTATAAGCATGCAAATATAAATTCAGTAAGAGAATTTGTAATTACTATCAGAATAAATTATATATTAGTAAATCAACCTCATAAACACACCTACTTACGTATACCAAATTTTGCAGAGGGGGCCCAGATGGATGCTTATTTTGTTCCTAAGCTAAGAAAATTACTTTTATTTCAACTAACTTATTTGAATAATTAGATACGTACTATGTTTTAAGTAATTTTCAAGGCATATTTACACAAGTTATTTTAAGAAACCGTAATGTTCTGCATACACTACCATTAAAAAAAAACAAAACCCTAGGTGAGTCTGTGGCTTCAAAATGACGCTCTAGGTAAGATATAAGAAATACTGGCATTGAGGGGCCGGCCCGGTGGCGCACTGCTACAGTGTGCCGCTTGGGAAGCGCGGTGGCCCGCCGCCAAGGGTTCGGATCCCACATACAGACCGGCCGCTCACTGGCTGAGCGAGGTGCGGGC
>NW_007726797.1:409885-411530 GCF_000696425.1 Galeopterus variegatus
ACTGAGGGTTGCGATCTGTTGCCGGTCACGAAAAAAAACAAAAAGGAAAAAAAAAAAAAAAAAGAAATACTGACATTGAATCCAGAAACAGAGGACTGGCCAGGCCACACCAGGAACGGACATGGGGGACAGCTGCAGCTAAACATGAAGAGGTTACGGGTCCAGGAGAGAGGGGAATGTGGCAGCTGCCCTGGCTAGAAAACCCTCAGATCCAGCTGCCAAAGGAAAGCATGGAGAATACAATCTTGTCTAGTGGGTGAAGGACAAAAGGAAACAAAGCTAGGCCTTCGTGAAAAGTCCTATTATGCAGTGTGCACTTCCTGACCAAGGAAAGTTGAGACTCTTAAAGATTGACAACATCTTTCCCAGGTGATAAGACACCCAAAGCCTGCAACTATGCTGGACCGTCATCTATTGGACACTCTTCTACCATGTCAGCATCTACTGAGCACTGGCTGTGCTCAGGGTTGTGCATACATCATCTCATGGAATCTTTACAATGGTCCTAGAGGTAGGGACTATTATTACCCACTTTTTGCCCAAAAGAAACAGTTCAGAGTGATGAAGTAATTCCTCATGGTCATGCAGCTTAGAAACGTCAAGACCCATATTTTAACCCAGGCAGTCTCACTGCAATATTAACCATTCTCTTAAATGTTGCAATATTCTCTGCCTCGCACGGGGGAGGGAGAGAGTTAAATTACAGAAATAAAGAATAAATATCCCCCCACCTTTTTTTATATATATATCATCTTGTATTATCTCGAGCGCATCAGTGCAAAGCAAACAACAAAATAAATTCCACGGGTATCTGCATTCAGTAATAAAAAGCCAAATAAGACATATGTGAATTTGTAGATTGCGTTCATCACCACAAAATCTTCAAACACCAAAAAGCTTGTTTAAATGAAATATGAACAATATTAGAGATGACAAAGAATTTCAAAGAATGCCTATGCCATCAGGCTTAATCTATTCAATATGCAATTTTATGTTCAAATTAATTGGAAGCCTTTGTGTTTCTGCTAACTTAAAAGCCACATATGGAATCCATATGAAGCAGGGGTTTTGGGGTCTGCTCATTCCAAACCATGAGGGTAATACATAATAAATAACCCAAATAGTTGCTTAACATAAGCAAGGGTGATGTTAATCGAAACGACTGCACCAAAACAGTTTAGTAGAACCAAATGGGGTCAAAGTGCTGGGACTTGGCAACATGGGCAATTCAGCATACACACATCCTACAAACAGCACAGGCCAAATGCTGACTTTATCCTAATTCAATGTATAAATGGTAAACAGATGCCTTCTCCACAGGCTTCAGCTAAAACTCAACCCATGGGTAAAATCCACAAGGACTCCCATTGTCCCCTCTATACGCTATCCCTACACAGTGAGGCCGAGAACATCTGAGGCCCCCAAGATGCTCAGCTCCCAAAAAAGTAGCTCTGTTCTCTATTTTATAAACGAGTGGCTTTGCTTAAAATTTTGGTTGGGGGACAAAAAAGGATTTCACTGTTAAAAAGGGGGGAAAGGCAGAGAACGGTGGGTGGTAAAAAGTAGCCCCTAAATGATTTTTAAGGTTTCTTTCAACATATAAATCCTGAGATTAAATAATCAAAACTACAAAGGACTAATTAAA
>NW_007726797.1:411900-428383 GCF_000696425.1 Galeopterus variegatus
AGAGTTTATTTTCTGATCTATCTAAGAACCAAATTATAATAATAGGTTCCCCCCGTCCCCTCCCCCGCTGCTTATGTCTTAAATATTAAAACTGATCTCTGGTTTTTATTTTTAACTTAAAAAAAGTTTCATTTAGTTTGCATATTTAGAGTATACTGTGATAAGGAAATTTTAATCTCTTATCACAAACGAAAATGTTTAGAGGTCATATAGTCATTTAGGTAGCTTCTCTTTTTTTCTCCAAATAGAGCACATAGCCGCTCAAAAATATATATAGATAGATAGATAGATAGATAGATAGATCAGTATTTAATATGCAAAGATATATGTTGGTTATATTTTAAATCCCAGGATATATCAATATTTAAATGTGATACATACCAATATTTAAATGTGATACATATATAGGTATTGCACAAAATATAAAAGATATTCCATTGCTTATGTTTAGTGACCCCTAAATCCCTTCATTTCAAAATATTGATTCTGTATCTTAAAAAATAAGACACTATTTTCAAATTTTTATGCAATTGTTCCAAATCCTTACTGGATAACAACTTTAAAACTCTCATAACATACACTGAGAATACTAGGGATTATTAAATCTTGCAGGCTCAGGGAAAAAAATGAAAATGCCACATATAGTTATATCATCTAGACATCCCCTCATTCAATTTATTCTTTCAAAAACAAATAGACAAAGCCAAAAGAACTAGTACCAAAGAAACACTGTTTTCCCTAGGATTCCAGTTATGAGATTAAAAAAAAAAAGTACCGAGTAGTGCTGCTCACCTGAGTTGCCACGTGGGCAGTTGTTGCCCGTCCTTGAATAAGTAGGGCACCAACAGCAAAGCAAGTGCTCGGGAAGTTCCCAGCTACATTTTTCTGTCTCCATAGGGTCATGCTGAAAAACATTTAAAACTAAGCGTGGTTCCTCGAGTTTTTATTTTCCAGTTATTTAACACTATAACTCCTTGCTTTAAAAGTACAGGGTTTTTCAAATGCCTAAAGGAGATTTATTGATTTTATTTTATTTTTTTCTGGTTGTGTGAAATTGATGTTTATTCACAAGGTATTTGCTCTGTATGTTCGAATCTCTTATTCTAAATGTTATCCTGAGGGGAAAATGCCAGCAAAGTCAAAATAAATGCTTAAAAGCTAGTAATGTAACAGCACATTTTTCCTATAAAAAGTTAAATAACTGGGGTTTGCTAAATTCAAATCCTCAGAGATGACTACAACTGAAACTCCAAAATGTGTCGTTTTTTCATTATGTGGTGTGTGTGTGCTGTTCGCAGAGCATTTGACTAAGAGTTTCCACTTTTAGTATAGTTGAACCAAAAGAAAGTATTATTAGAATTGTAGTGAGTTTCTTTTCCTTAAAAAAAAAGCAATATTAATGTTACTATATTCTTTTTACAACAGAAAAACTTAAAGTAAGTGCCCTATTATAAAAATGCATCAAATCAATGGACTCATTCCAAAGTTGAACACAAGCAATAGTAACTTAAGGGAGAAGGGAGAGGAGAGGATGAGGTCCACTGAGATATTTTTCCTAAGTATTTAAGCTTGACTTCCTGTTAGCCTGAGATACAATTTTCCAAAGCATTTTTCTCTTTACATCTTAGATGTAACTACTGACTGGTACTGGGGTTTGCAACTTTTCAGAAATGGGGTATGTCCCTCTTCCCCTGCCTGTCCACATAGGAAACAGAACATGGAGTAAGCCAACATTTAAATGCATCCCCCAAACCATTGTACTTCTCTAAAGATTAATCCATCTCACTGATAAGGTTCAGCTTATAAATGCATGCCTTCCTACGAACTCACGAAATCAGCCAGTGGCGGTCAGGAGGACAAGGGAGTGATCTGGTTGGTGTTCTCCCAACAGGGAGTCACAACTCATCGGTGGATCATGAGATAGATGAATGAATCCAAACCAGAAGTTTTGGGAGTGTTTCTGATAAAGATTACTTTAACTATGCTCCCATAAAGTTCTATCATGCTACACGCATCATTCTTTTTTACCAATGAATCTATAGTAAAAATTNAGAGTTTATTTTCTGATCTATCTAAGAACCAAATTATAATAATAGGTTCCCCCCGTCCCCTCCCCCGCTGCTTATGTCTTAAATATTAAAACTGATCTCTGGTTTTTATTTTTAACTTAAAAAAAGTTTCATTTAGTTTGCATATTTAGAGTATACTGTGATAAGGAAATTTTAATCTCTTATCACAAACGAAAATGTTTAGAGGTCATATAGTCATTTAGGTAGCTTCTCTTTTTTTCTCCAAATAGAGCACATAGCCGCTCAAAAATATATATAGATAGATAGATAGATAGATAGATAGATCAGTATTTAATATGCAAAGATATATGTTGGTTATATTTTAAATCCCAGGATATATCAATATTTAAATGTGATACATACCAATATTTAAATGTGATACATATATAGGTATTGCACAAAATATAAAAGATATTCCATTGCTTATGTTTAGTGACCCCTAAATCCCTTCATTTCAAAATATTGATTCTGTATCTTAAAAAATAAGACACTATTTTCAAATTTTTATGCAATTGTTCCAAATCCTTACTGGATAACAACTTTAAAACTCTCATAACATACACTGAGAATACTAGGGATTATTAAATCTTGCAGGCTCAGGGAAAAAAATGAAAATGCCACATATAGTTATATCATCTAGACATCCCCTCATTCAATTTATTCTTTCAAAAACAAATAGACAAAGCCAAAAGAACTAGTACCAAAGAAACACTGTTTTCCCTAGGATTCCAGTTATGAGATTAAAAAAAAAAAGTACCGAGTAGTGCTGCTCACCTGAGTTGCCACGTGGGCAGTTGTTGCCCGTCCTTGAATAAGTAGGGCACCAACAGCAAAGCAAGTGCTCGGGAAGTTCCCAGCTACATTTTTCTGTCTCCATAGGGTCATGCTGAAAAACATTTAAAACTAAGCGTGGTTCCTCGAGTTTTTATTTTCCAGTTATTTAACACTATAACTCCTTGCTTTAAAAGTACAGGGTTTTTCAAATGCCTAAAGGAGATTTATTGATTTTATTTTATTTTTTTCTGGTTGTGTGAAATTGATGTTTATTCACAAGGTATTTGCTCTGTATGTTCGAATCTCTTATTCTAAATGTTATCCTGAGGGGAAAATGCCAGCAAAGTCAAAATAAATGCTTAAAAGCTAGTAATGTAACAGCACATTTTTCCTATAAAAAGTTAAATAACTGGGGTTTGCTAAATTCAAATCCTCAGAGATGACTACAACTGAAACTCCAAAATGTGTCGTTTTTTCATTATGTGGTGTGTGTGTGCTGTTCGCAGAGCATTTGACTAAGAGTTTCCACTTTTAGTATAGTTGAACCAAAAGAAAGTATTAGAATTGTAGTGAGTTTCTTTTCCTTAAAAAAAAAAAGCAATATTAATGTTACTATATTCTTTTTACAACAGAAAAACATAAAGTAAGTGCCCCATTATAAAAATGCATCAAATCAATGGACTCATTCCAAAGTTGAACATAAGCAATAGTAACTTAAGGGAGAAGGGAGAGGAGAGGATGAGGTCCACTGAGATATTTTTCCTAAGTATTTAAGGTTGACTTCCTGTTAGCCTGAGATACAATTTTCCAAAGCATTTTTCTCTTTGCACCTTAGATGTAACTACTGACTGGTACTGGGGTTTGCAACTTTTCAGAAATGGGGTATGTCCCTCTTCCCCTGCCTGTCCACATAGGAAACAGAACATGGAGTAAGCCAACATTTAAATGCATCCCCCAAACCATTGTACTTCTCTAAAGATTAATCCATCTCACTAATAAGGTTCAGCTTATAAATGCATGCCTTCCTACGAACTCACGAAATCAGCCAGTGGTGGTCAAGAGGAGAAGGGAGTGATCGGGTTGGTGTTCTCCCAACAGGGAGTCACAACTCATCGGTGGATCATGAGATAGATGAATGAATCCAAACCAGAAGTTTTGGGGGTGTTTCTGATAAAGATTACTTTAACTATGCTCCCATAAAGTTCTATCATGCTACACGCATCATTCTTTTTTACCAATGAATCTATAGTAAAAATTCTACTTAACCCTCCCCCTACATGCCTCCTCTCCCCCCTTCAAGATCTGGGGGTTTCAGAACGCCTCCTCATTGGGAATGAGCGAGAAGGCTCTTTGTACCTACTAATTTAGTGTGCCCTGGCCTTTTCTCCCAGAGCCGAGCCCAGTTAGAGGGAAGATTAAGCTTAGAAATATGACAGCCTGTGTCATCCAAGTCAGTAATAGTTCTGGAGGCAAAAGAACACAAGCTCTTGGTGCATTCCATTTACACCCCAAAGGAGAAGTCAGTCAGTCACTCATTCACCAAGACGGGTGACCCATTTAGCCAATGATCCAGGTGGTTCAGGCCAAAATCCTAGCTTTGCATCAGTTGGGAGAACATACAATGGGAAAACCTGAGTTATCTGTATCCCTGACTTGATTTTCACCTTCATAACCTAAAGGATTTGTCTGAAATACATAGAATAAAACAATGACCAAAACATGCCGGATTTATGATACCATAAAAAGCTAAAAATATATAGTTACAACCATCTAGAGAGTTCCAGAATATCCAGATTTAGTGTATGTTAAAAAAAAGTGTTTCTCTCCCCTTGCCCCAAGTGTTAGACCAGAGCTAAACATCAGAAACTCAACTTCCCAGTACAAAATACTAAGATGGGACAGTTTGGTTTTGCAAAGAAAATAAAGAGTGAATCTAACTGGGTAAAGAAAAAATGGGAAAATTCAATAGATGTAAATTCACGGTCTGATATCTATGTCAAGAATTACATTCATTACGATGAAAAAGATACTGAACATCTGTTAGATCTTTTTTTCCTTTAGTTATTTTACAAATGCACTTATGTAGACAGAGCATTACAGAGAACAAAATATATATGTTACAATGTAAGATTATTTTAATGGTTCTGAAGGAAGTTAAGGAAAAATAACCAAAAGAAATTATGGGTGTTGAGGAAAACAGAGTAATTATTGCTAATATCTATTGAGTATTCCAAGTAGTTTACACATATTAACTCCTCTAGTCCTCATAATTCCAAGATAGATATTAGGTCTTAGTACTGCTATTATAATATTAGTTAATAACACTACCAAACATGCTATTTTACAGATGAAGAGGAGACTTAACCACAGGGTGGATAAGTAACCTGTCTAAGGTCACAGGCCTGGGAATGGAGCTGGGTAAATATTCAGACCTATTCCAAGTCCAGACTCCTTAACAGCAGACTCTTCTGCCTGCCTACCACCAGAGCATTAAAATGCCCAAGTCAGAACAAACCTTTCATCTCTCTCTAGAACTCAACCATATAAAGAATTCTTCAAAAAGGTCAATGATGTGTGGAGCCTTCCTCAGTTAAAAGACTGGGCCATAGAGGGTTGCAATCCCGTTGCTGGTCCCCGGTCCGGTGCGGGGGCAACACTGAGGGTTGCGATCTGTTGCCGGACACGGAAAAAGACAAAAGACAAAAAAAAAAAAAAGACTGGGCCATATTGATACAACTATACCTCAAAATAGGAGAACGACTTTGGGCATTATGTGCATCATCAGTGATTAGACTTACTTACTTGGCAGAATTAAGTTTTAAGACTGCTTGGGGGGAAATATTAACAGTTGGGGGAAATTTTTGTTGGAAGCAAAACATTATACTTTGAGAAATGCTTAAGTCAAGTATTCCTCTTTTATTAGGACTATTTAATTGAGTACAAAGCATTAAAATAGCTGGCCTGAATATTTATTAGAGCACCATCTGTTCCCTCCAGATTTTTAGAAATGTGAGCCTTAGTGCCAAGTATAATTTAGAAAAAAATTTCAAAAAGTAAAAAGAGCCCTAGTCTTGTAATACTTATCTAAATAGTAAACAATAGCTGGAAGAGGTATAGAACATCGCTATGCCTTTTCAATGAGGGGAGCCAAAACGTTTTGCCATCCACTTCCAAACACTATTTTGTTATTGAGTGTGGTGATTATATTACTTAAAAATTACTTGCAATTCATAGTTAACAATCCTTTATATACATATGGATAATGTCACAGTGCTAACTATAGGGTTCGTAAGCCATTCTGGTTTTTTTCGTTTGTCTGTTTTCATTTTGTTTTAGGAGAGGTGCTAGCCTCAGTAAAACAACTCAGAGAAATGATTGAGATTTTTATTCGAAATTTTATTTCTTTCAAAAGATTTCCACTTTAGGAAATCTTAATTAAGTACCTAATTTAAAAAAAAAAAGGAGGTGGGGAAAGAAAGGAAGGAAAAGGAAAGTAAGAAAGAAATCAAGAAAATATGGGCAAGCCTCATTATGCATACTTCGAATATTCTACATTGACACTTTTCTTTCTAAAGAAAACTGACAAATATGTTTGGGTCTTCTGTATTTGTATTACTGTCAATTGTCTTTGTGACAGTGCTGCAAATTGGATATGGGAAAAGAAATGTCCCTTCTGCATTACAGCAGAGTCAATTCAATGAAACTACCATACAGACCTAGATATACTGTACAAAGCAACTCCCCTCTCCTGTACACATAGCACAGGCAGGGCTGGAGGCCAAGGAGGAAGACCAGGAAAATAGAGGCTGAAAGGAAAAGCAACAGTGGACAGGGAGGTTGATTTTTTGAAGAGAAGGATGATTTGCTGTTGCTAAGTCCAGTGCCTGTAGTTAGATCCAGTCGACTACACTGACGTGCAGAGAAGTCCAGGTCAACTGGGCAAAGGAACAAAAAGTCTAGTTTTTCATTGCTCCTGTTGAATAAGTAATTCTACCCCTATATGGTGCTAATTTTTAGCATACTAATTGCAGCACAAGAGGTTCTCTGTAAAGAGACTTCCTCATTTTGTTTTTAGGGCTTTCAAGTTTAAAAATAAACTGGCATTTTTGGATTAATAAAAAATTCCATGTGAGATAAAATAGACCAAATTTTTTTTTTCTTGTAAGCAAAGAACAAGTAGCTTCATGTGCTGGTGAAATCAGTCCCCCTTTGGTCACTGCTCTACACCACACACGTCCCCTCCAGAGAACAATGGGAAGGGGAAGCCACATCTTCCCAAGAAAAATATGCCAGAGCCTCTCAGCCTCATCTGGGCATCACAATCACCCAGCAGGACATTATTTTTTTAAAACACTAATTCTACTAATTCCATCCTGGACAGACCTAATGAATCAGATCTCCCAGTGGGAAGACTAAAATGTCCTAACCTACTACATCTATACGGGTTGCTGCTACCTTTACAAAGGGTTGAAATATCAATTAATGCTAGAGAAGTCACCCCTAGTTAGTTAGAGGGACTTCCAATGCATGAAGAGATTCAAGAAATAAAAATTCATACAGGGGTGACTTTTTAAAAAAACATATATTGGCCATCGATTCAAAAACATCTAAAGACTAGAATCGTGTGTTTTTGTTTTTTGGGGGATGTGTGTGTTTAATTTAAGCAGTAGGCCCCTTTTTTTCAAGCAAAATCCTTCATGGTATCTCAAAATATCAAAGCTAATGGCCACCTTCTTTGGAGCAAAGACAGGTCAGAACCGCACCCCCACCCCCCACTCCCACCTCAAGGAAGCCCCTAGGGTTGCTGGTAGCAGTTTGAAAACCACTGGACCAGAATAAAACTTTTTTTTTTTCTGGCAGCTGGCCAGTAAGAAGATCCAAACCCTTGACTTTGATGTCAAAACATCGTGCTGTAACCAACTGAGCAACCATCCAGTCCAGAATAAAACATTTAAATGGGGAGAAATATACAACACTAAATCTAAATTTAAATAATTAAGTGGAGGATTAGGGCTTCTGATTAGCAGTTAGACTTGGGGGATGAGTTTAACTTGAAAAAGAGGTGAAGGTTTTATTTTCAGCAGAATTTCAATGCAAACCAACAATGTTCCCTGGCTGCCAGGAAAAGCATGTGTAGTTTAGCCTGGATTAATACCTACTATTTGTCTTTAGAGATTTACTTTTTACAAAGAACTTTCACATGCATGATCTCCCTTTATATTGGCTGAAGAACTTTCACATGTATGATCTCCCTTTATACTGGCTAACAACTCTGCAGAAAACTATTTTCCTGGTTTTTTAGATGAGAAACTGAGGAACTAACCTGTGGGAGTAACTTACTCCAAGTTGAATCCGGGCAGCAGCATAGGCTCTGCCTCCAGGACCAGCACTGCGGGGAGATTGAAGGGAGAGGTCAAAGGTAACAGCCCACTGCTCTCTGGATGGTTGGAACAGTCTGTGAAAACTGTGTTCCACTCCGGTTGCTACATTAGTGGAGGTGTGTCCAAATGGGACCACAGGCAGAGAGCACCATGACCAGGACAAAGAATAAACTGGAAATAATATATGGAGAGCACATGGAGGAATGAGGAGCTTTTAAAGATGGAAAACAGAAGACTTAGGAATGACATAATGACTATTTTTAATAAAGGACTATGGGGAAGTCTCATTTTGTATGACTCAAGAGTAATCTAGGGCCTTCCTCTTCTCCTTCCAGAAAAATTCAAAGCCATTAAGTGGATCCAAGCAGGTAGGCCTCTGTGCAGGGACAGATAGGTGGAATCCCAGAGCAGAGTATCAGAGTGAGAAAGGTGTCCACATGGGAGCATGCGGGGTGTGGCTCAGGATGCTAGAGCAACAGCAGGTAAGGAAGGCAATCACGTGAGGAGGGATGGTGGCAGCAGCAGAAGACTATTTACACATGGGAGATTTATCAAATAAGTAAATTGTTAAGAATAATGGAGCCAGGATCTCATTGTTGAAGATGGCAATTATAAATATATAAAAAGGGGAAAAACTAGAATAAACCTTGTGGTATCAGAAGGGAATCTGAGGTATCACTGTGAACTCATAATTTTTAAAACATATAGACAGATATAGAAATGAATACAGATGTAAATGTGTATATGTATGTATACACATACAGTACACATATTCCATAGTTCTGTCTACTGAGAGGGCCTAGGAGTAGTGACACCCTAATAGCGATGAGCACGCTAAGCACCCAGATCCTGGCTTCTAAATACCATTCTCCACTCAAAGGAACGAAGGTGCCTTGGAGAAAGGCTGATGCAAAAGATGACAGTGGTAAATTACAAGATGAGTTTAGAACATCCTGTTCTGCCAGAAAGCGAGCGAGTGCTCAAAGACCAATGGGAATTAAAAGGGCACAGGAGCCCCATGAGAGGCCTGACACTGGCCAAACCTGGGGCCAGTTTAAACATCAAAGTAGGTAATGAGAGTAACAGATTAAAACACACTGAAAAAAGGGAGACCATAGTTCTCACTGATGTAAATAAATTAAAACACTGAAATTTTTATGAGGAATGGGCTATGTACATAGTTTCGAAGTCACTTGGTACAAAATATTTCTAAATTACAAAAGGGGAAAGAGCACTACATGGTAGGGAAGCTTAGCAGACAACACCTTAATCAAGTGACCATCATCTGTAATGGGACAAACAGAAATCAGTACCACCTGACAGGATGAGAAGAACACAGTGTCATTCTGTACCATTCCTGCCAAACATGCAGAGCCTGAATCTAGATGTGAGGAAACGGCAGGCAAACCGTAATGGAGAGACATTCTACAAAATAACCAGCTTATAACCTTCAAAACTGTCAAGATTATGACAGCGAAGGACTGAAAGAGACTAAAAAGATATAACTAAATACAATGTGTGGTTCTCACCTGGATTCCTTTGCTTGAAAGAACATTATTGGAGCAATTAGGAGACTCAAATGAAGTCTAGGGATTAGAAGTGGTAATGTATTGCCTGGCCGTGACAGTTGTGCTGTGGTCATCTAGGAGAAAATCCTAGTTTACAAGATACACTAAAATGCTTGTGTGATAGCCATCATGCTGGCAACATTTTCTCAAACGATTCAGGATAAAAACATTCTTTGTACCACTTGCAATTTTTCTATAGGTTTGAGATTATGTAAAAACAAAAGTTAAAATCAACAACAGTAAATTAGGAAGATGGAAGTTATAGAGAGATAGATTACTTTTAGTTTGAGGATAGATGAAACTCTCTACCAATTAAAGTGATCCCAAAACAGATCCATCTTTAGAAGGGTTGGCAGGGTGTCACACAGGAAAATGCTTCACTGACTAGGAGGTTAGAGATGATTCCTACGAACTTGCTGATAATCATATAATACATTCATTCAACAAACATTTATTAAACACCTACTGTGTTTCAGACAATGTGCAAGAAACTGGATTTAGGAAAATGACTGAGGCCCTTATAATCCAATGAAGTCTGATGACTCAGAAGTCTGAGGTTAGGAATTTTAAGTCATCAGTGTTACATGCAAAAAGAAACACGTGACTCAAGAATGTTGTCTTTAATACTCTAATTTTATTTATGAATTTTCAATAGACTACATGTTTATTATTCTATCATATTCTTTAAGAACATTTTCATCCTAACTTTTTTGTGCTTGTGGGTGGTGTTAATTGTGGAATATGCAAAAACTTTATCACTTTTCAGTTATGAACAGATGTAAATGACTTAACTGATGTTTTATTTTAGAATAACAAACATCTTCTAAATAAGTTTCAAATCAAAAAGCCAGGAATATAGTTATAGAAGAGACTTAACACTCCAAAAGTGAACCCTGACATGCTCTTCAACACCTCAAAAGTCATTCCACATCTCTGTACTCCAATTTCTCCATCTGTCACCAAGACATCATAATATGCTTGTAGGATGCTTTGAGATACTTAGAAGAAAGACATCATAACTGTAAAGTTCTGTTAAAAATGCAGGTTGTTTTCACCTTTTGTCAGGGACTATCTATTACTAAATGGACATTAAGACAGTGTGACCCATCTAAATAAGCTCATCTTGGCAATTTTGTGCTGGGTAGAAAATTATCTCGTTCTCTAACTTTTCCCTTTGACTTCATTTCAATCTTCCAAGTATCAAGCAAGCAAGAATGCTTCTGCACAGAGTGAGTGGCCAGGCCAAACAAGTCAGTATTCAATTACTTTCCCCAGTGAGCTCTGTATAACTTTCTCACACTTTTCCCATACAACACTTTGATAACCATATTTAGCTTTCTTCCTACCATCTCCCTGTAATTCAAAAGGCAATTTAGACTCCCATATGGTTGCCATCGAAGTTAACAGATGTCTAGCAAATTAAAACAAAAATTATGACTTATAAACTGCTGACGTATCATCACTCCAGAACATCTTGCGATTTATAATGAATCATGAGATAAGGCTTCCTACTTCATGCCCCCCTCGAGGTTCCCTAAATCTCCCTCCTCTCTGAATTTAAACCCTATGGAAGCAAATTAGATGCAACATTCTGCCATCAAACCTGAATAAGCCTCCACTTAGAGACACAATGTACTATCTGAAAGCATACCAAAAGAGAAATTTGGCCTCAAGTATCCAAGCCTGTTCTAATCCTTGTACAGCAAAGAGAACAGAAAAATTACTTGATTCTCCCAAAGTCATTCAAGGCTCCATTGATCCATGGGTTTTTTCTCTAATAAGTCACAATAAAATCTATTGAATCCATTCACCTCATCTTCTTGGCAGATCTTAAGGGTATTATCATTACCTGGTAGTAATGATGCCAAAGTACCATACTAAGGCATTCCAGAAGTTCTTTAGCCTGGGATGGAACTGTATGAAATCTGGAGACAATAACAATAATGATACTCACCATTTGTTAAATATCGAGACATTGTGCTGGGTAATACATTATCTCACTGAATCCTTGAAATTATAACTCCATTAGATAATGTTATCTTTCTTTTATAAACATGAAATTAAGGCTCAGTGCAGCAGATTGTATTTTCCAAAGACGGCCACAACCAACATGACCTTCTGCAATGTGACCTTGATACTTCCCCATTAAAAGGTGGCATCTGTTTCTGCACCCCCTTAAAACTGAACAAGCCTCATGAGTGCTTTAACCAATAGAATAGATGCAAGTGACACTGTGCCAGTTCCAGGTATAGCCTTAACTGGCAGGAAGCTTCTTTTTCCAGTCTCAGAGAAGGAAGAAGCCATGTGTAGGTGCTTCAGCAGACAACTTTGGCTGCGCTCTCAGTGAGCATCAACTACCAGTTATGTGAATGTACCATCTTGGGCATCCCGCCTCAATGAACCTTCAGATAACTCCAGCCCCAGACACATCTCACTGCAACTGCATGATAAGACCCCAAGTGAGAATCGCCCAGATGAGCCTGGCCATATCACAGAACTGTGAGCTATATAAAGTTTTGTCTTAAACCACTAAGTTTTGGGGTTGTGATGTAGCAATAAATACCCAGAATATTGAGATCAACGTACTTGCCTAGAAACAGTTAAGTATTGGTGCCAGAATCCAAAAAGGTCCAGAGCAAAACATCTATCAATGGTGGGTGGCAGGATGTGGGGGTTCAGTACACAAAAAGAATGACTTTAAAACAAAACCCTCTTTCTCTTCCTTCCTCACCCCAAAGCTGTCTCAGGGTTTTCTGAGAAATATCCTAGTATGGTGACACCTTCAATAAAATAAATTCCCTTCTGTCTTGAGTTGTTCCAATAAATAACAGGGAAAAACACGTTTTTCCCTATCACCCTGTGATAACTAATGAGAAAGGAATCTGTACAAGATGTTGACTTTGTTACTCAGAATATCACTACAACTGTTATATAAAAGGGTTCAGATTTTACACATGAAACTGTAATTCTAATAATAAAAATATATCTAATGACTCATAGGACTGCATTTGAGATTCACAGTGGGGACAGGGAAGCATGCATACTATAACAATAACTGAATAAGCCAAGAAGAAATTAGTGAAAGATGTTTTTTTAAATGAAAGTATCTCTGAGGAAGAAATGAAAGTAATAAAACTGATCTTCAGACAACTCTCAGTAAGACAAAATATCTATAACTTAATCAGTACCCCAGTATATGCTATTTCTATTATATATTAGTGCCTATGTCTTGTATTTTTCATCCGCAGCATAGTGGAACTCCATAGATTCATTCTAGTGCCAGAACTAGAAAGACCCTTACAATTCATCAAACTCCTTTTTTTTTTTTTTTTGGTCCTTTTTGAGACCGGCCGCACCGCACTCAGCCAGTGAGCGCTGTGAGCGCACCGGTCATCCCTATATAGGATCCAAACCCGCGGCGAGAGTGAGCCACGGGCTCGGCCCCATCAAACTCCTTTTTTTTTTTTTTTGGTCCTTTTTGAGCCCGGCCGCACCGCACTCAGCCAGTGAGCGCTGTGAGCGCACCGGTCATCCCTATATAGGATCCAAACCCGCGGCGAGAGTGAGCCACGGGCTCGGCCCCATCAAACTCCTTTTTTTTTTTTTTTGGTCCTTTTTGAGCCCGGCCGCACCGCACTCAGCCAGTGAGCGCTGTGAGCGCACCGGTCATCCCTATATAGGATCCAAACCCGCGGCGAGAGTGAGCCACGGGCTCGGCCCCATCAAACTCCTTTTTAACAGCTGAAAAACTCAGGCACAGGCAGTTGACTAACAAAGAGTCAAACTGCTGATAAGTAAAAGAACCAAATTTTGTGTTGGTGCTATTATATGTTCAATTTTATCTTAGCAGAACTATACCTCCATATATCTTCAATGCATTTCAAGTTTATTCTAGCACTTCAGTATGAAAATAAAAGATTAGCACACCATGCTCTCTGTTAGCAATCTCTTCTTCATAACTGCATATGAGTAGCACCAAGTCTGCTGTTTCTGGCAAGCATAGACAGGTTGGAGGCCCTGTATAGAGCAGAGGTGTGCAACTTTTCAGAAGCAGGCTAAGTTACTGGCCCCACTTGTTCAGTCACTAACATTTTAGTCTGAGTAACTTTAATCAAATAACCTGGTTGCCTTCCTGCTGATTGTCACTAGAGACCACGGTACTGATATGCTGGGACATTTAAATCTGGAGTAATTCTGAAGCAGAGAACAGGATAGGAAAATTAGGAGGTATCAGAGAGAAAGGCTTTGGGCATAGAAAGGAGGGGGAGGGTATACAGAAAGCAGGGAAAGAGACAAGCCCTCATAAGGAAGGCACCTACTTAACAATTCTACCTGGGGCAGTTGATTTAGTTCCACAGCCTAGGTTTGCTTTCAAGCTTCCCATGAAATACCCCTCCTCTTCCCCGTGAAGATCTTCAAAATCAGACAAGACGTGGCTCTATTCTGGAACTCTCCATGCAAGCACACGGCAATTCTTTGAAGTTGTCCACAATTCCAGGGGTTTTGCTGCAACTTAATCCACAGAAAGGGCTAAATTCGCCACTGTGTACTCTACAAAATTATGCCAGACTGTCAGGAAAACAGGCCCAAATCCTTTTATTTCCTTTTTCCGCAATGAAACTGCAGAGAAAGCCCCTGGGTGCTTTTTGTTGACTGGTAGCTTAAATGTACAACTTCTGGAAGTGTTCAAGTAGAATCAAGAGGCCCAAATTCACTACCCCAAGGAGGGCCAGTACCAATTCCATAGTTCCTGCCTTTCAAAATCACGAAGTTTCAAGTTCCAACAAAATCAGAATACCTCCCTCAGAAATAGACTACCCACCACTTTTAAACATTTCCAGAAGGAAGAGAGTGGGGAGCAAGGAAAGAAAATAATTTCTTTTTCTTTTATTTGTAACAGCATTTGATTACAGGTGCGGGGGACTGCTCACAGGAATCACGTAAAATAACTTGCAAAAAATTGCCTGTGAGTGACTGTATATGATATCTATTCACGTGTCCACCTCATTATCTTTATCAATCCTGAAGACAGATGACATGCTGACACAGAAAGTGGTCTCCAATCTCTTCCATTTCGTCTTTCGCAAAACATGCATGACCAATGTAGACACTATTGCAGAAAACAAAAAAAAACCTGATAAAAATGTAGTACAAAAAAAAAAAAATAGGATACAAAGAGCTGTATTGACAACTATTCTCACAGATACATATATTTATAGCAAAGAGCTAAAATTAAAGGAGAATCCAAATAAATACATCCTGTGTTCAGACTGCTGTGGACTATATTATCCATCCTGCAGTTGGATCATTGTTTACCTCACACTGAACAGCAACTTGGAGAACCCCCAGACGGCCACCATCTTTACTTTCCATGGGGAGGGGGTGCCCAGTGAGGAAGAGGATGGGATGAGATGGAGAGGGAAAAAAGCATGCTATCCTAGTCAACGTTTCCCCTTGTCCTAGAGAACTCTTCCTCTGAGTGCTGAACGTTAACGAGATCACGGAATAGAATCAAAACAAAAGAGTAGGCGTCCCAGCCTGATTACAATAGGTGCCCAGCACACTGCCATGCCAAACAGAGCATGGTTTGAATCTTGTGTTCAAGCATTTGCTCTCCCAGTTGCCCAATAAAACATGTCTCGCACACCTTCTCCTTTGCGTTTCTCCAAGGTTTCCCCAAAACGGCCCGCTCTGTGTCACTCCTTAAAAGAGGAGGACGTGAGACACGAACACATTCAAACATATGTTGATGCTGACTCGTTATTGTTCTGACAATGATATAGAGAGAGAAATAAACCCCTCCATCCCACACGCCCACTGGCCGGTCCATTATGCAAAAGGAGCACTTTCCAGCTGAAGGGGAAGAACGTGCAGGAAGCGTTATTTCCGTGCACATTACAGAACCATATACCAGGGCATCTGCATCCTACACAAAGCCCGAGATGGTGCAAGAAAATACACGCCAAGCATGGCACAGACCAGCCGCGGCAACACAGAGCCAAGCCCTCGGCCAATCAGATCCTTGTTAGAAGGTGGACCTCAGGGTCGGCTCTGCCCGATCAGCCTTCCGTACCATGACACCACGCTCTGCCCAACGTCCGTATCCCACCGGGAGCAAACCTAATTCGTGCCTCTTCTCTCAAACTGCCGAGCCCTTTCTTTTATCTGCATCCCTGCTATTTGTCCCTTAACAAGCCTCCCCCAGGCCTGGGTGCCCCCCCTTCCGGCTCGGTTTTTCTTTTTACCTCTTCCCATTCCTAGAAAGGATTAAACGTTATCTCTCCAAAGCTCAAGCTGCAAAGACGGAAGGCAAATGCCTGCCCCCCGCTCCGGCAGGCGCCTGAGGGGCTGCGAAAAGTGAAGGCAGCGAGCAATGAAAGGAAAATCGTCGCCAATCGATCGGTCACAATCGCTGAAACCCCAGGAGCACTCCAACTTACCCAAAAAATGACATTGAAGCCAAATATGAAGTATTTGATGCAACAACTGACTTCAGGACCCTTGTAGTGCTTCCCGGACATCCTCTGGGTTCATGAAGACACTTGCCCCGGCAGCCCGAGTCTGGAGCCCCGGAGCACCGTTGCTCGGAGCAGCGCGGCGGGGAGCGGGGACTCGGGGACGCCGCTGGGGGCCGCGGCGCGGGCGGCCCGGGCTCAGCCGCGCGGGGACCGCCTGGTGGAGAGCGGCTCCC
>NW_007726797.1:429383-443247 GCF_000696425.1 Galeopterus variegatus
CGCTCGGCCGGCAGCCCCTCCGCCCGCGCCGTTCGCAGCTCCGCCCGCCGCGGGAGCCCTGGCTAGGCGCGCGCGCGCTCGGGCTCGAGCGCTCCCGGGCGGCCGTAGCACCACGTAGCCGCCGCCGCCGCCTTCTTCCACCGCTCCCTGCTCCTCCCGCCGCCTTTCTCTCCGCCCCTTCTCAGGCCAGCCCGGAGCGCCGCCGACCCCCTGGCTGGCGCTGCAGCGGGGTGGTAGAGAGGATCGCAGGCGGAAGGGTGCCCGGGGAGCGCGCCGACTGGGAGCAGCCTGGCCGAGTGACCGGGATTGATGAGCGGCGTGTCCCTCCCCGCCACCAGCAGCAGTTCTGGAGGGACACCGGGGAGAGGGTCGCTCCTCGGAGAGAGGGTTGGGGTGAGTGGGGACCTGCGGGGCCCCTGCCTCCGGACGAGCCGCCCTCCGGGTGTAACCACACTCGCGACCCCTCCTCCACTACCGGCTTGTGTGGCAAGAGCAGGCGCAGTGCACTGAGCAGGAAGGGAAAGTGGTCGTGGACTTCACTGAGGGGGAGAAGGGGTAGTTAGGGTGTTGAGGAAGGAGGAGAAAAGAGCCGCAGGAAATGGGGAGAGAGAATACGGGGGTGGAGGGGCGTTGCAAACGAAAGTCTCCTGAATCCCTGTGTCACTCTAACCCAACCTCCCCACCTGCCGGAGAAACGAGTTTCATCCTAGAAATGGGGACGAGGAAGGAGAGACGACCCGAAAGAGCCCTGACCTGGGATACAACCTTCGCCCTCGGATCCGTCGCAAGTACACAAACCGGGCCAGCAAACGCTCTCCACCACCCGGCAACACCCTCCCGCCTTCACTCAAAGAATAGTATGGAAAGAACGTGACTGCTTCCTAATCCGGGAAGGAATCCCAGAATCCAGAAGAGGTTCCAGGAAGGTCTTCTGGGGAATCCAAATTGGGTTTATAGATCACGCGCCATTAAGTTTTTGACCTCCGGGGAAGGATAGAACGCGTGGCTGGAAATTGTTTTAGAACCCTACCTGAGCAGATGTCCCCATTAGTTTGGTATCCACCCTCCTCCTGGAGCACTTTCATAGGTGCTGGCAAGCGGGTACCAATGTTTCATGGAAGGGGAAGGAAGAACCACTCATCCATGGGAATTTTTTAAGGCTTCCAAAAGCTGGAAAGAGAAGAGATCGGGGAAATTTTCCAACGCCACTCTGTGCAACCGAGTACTGGGCACAGAAATTTGCATGTTTAGTAAACTCCCCAGGTGATACTTAAGTACGCTTGAGTTTGGGAGTCTCTGGCAGAGGGTTTCCCTAGATATACATATCTCACTTTTCTCAGAAACTGGCTAGCTAGTTGACTACCTGCAGTCAAGCTTTGGCGGGCCAATCAGGTACTTTTTCTGCAAAAAAATCACTTTGAGATAGGCCTGGGCTTCAGCAGGATTGAGACTAAATTGAGGTCACAGGTAAGAGCCAGGGTACCCACAAAGGTGGAAGGGCCAGGAGAGGCTACTCAATCAATACCGCAGTAGCTATGACACTGGCTAGCAGTGACTTAAGCCCTTTGGATGAAATAACCCTCTCTCCTTCAAAAGTGCCCTCCACCCACCCAAAATACAAACCATACCACCACCAATCTGGTAGACCTTCAAAAGTAAGGTCATCTTTCAGCAGTGGATTTCCCTATTAACAGGAAGTCACTGACAAGCTTCACCCAAGCCTATTCCTGCTATGTTGTAAATCTTTTATATAAATAGAACAGTTGCTGCAGGAATACTGGAAAGGTTTGTCTTAAGCTGACATGACGTATTTCAGAAAAAGACTAGAAATTAGATCCAATTGATGACTGAGTGGATCCCTAAATGTGATTTATCTTTGAAATAAAAATCAGCAGAGGGCTGGCAATTAGCTCAGTTGGTTAGAGCACTGTCTTGTAATACCAAGGTCACAGGTTCAGATCCGTGTACCAGCCAGCCATCAAAATACAAAAAAAAAAAAAACCCCAATAAAAGTCAACAGAAATATAGAGATGTATCATATACCCCTTCCCCCACCACATGCATAGCCTCCCCATTATCAACATCCCCACCACAGGGGTACATTTCCTACATTTGATGAACCTACATTGACATCCTTATTGCCCAAAGTCCATTGTTCACATCAGGGTTCATTCTTGGTGTTGTACAGCCTGTGGGATTGGACAAATGTGTAGTGTCATGTATCCACCATTATAGTAACACGGAGTATTTTCTCTGCCCTAAAAATCCTCTGTACACTGCCTGTTCATCTCTCTCTCTCCCAGCCTCTGGCAACCATTGATGTTTTTCTGTTTCCACAGTTTTGCCTTTTCCAGATTCCTTCCTCTCTCCCAGCCTCTGGCAACCATTGATGTTTTTCTGTTTCCACAGTTTTGCCTTTTCCAGATTCCTTCTGTCATATAGAAGGAATCATACAGTATAATGCAGTCTTCCTCTCAGTTTTGCTATGAACCTAGAACTTCTCTAAAAAAAAATAAAAGTCCTAAAAAGAAAAATTAACAGAGAAGAGAAAGCTCAGGTAACTCATTGATAATGTGGGGAGGGGGAAAATACCAGTTGAATTCTTATTTGATTTTGTATACCCAAAGTAGGTTCTAGGAGGATTAGTGAGTTAAATATTTTTTAAAAAAAGAAAACAGGAGAAAATATTCATTAAACCTCTAGATAGAAGTATTTCTCAACTCAAAAGCAACAGAAGGAAATAATCAATGGATATGACTGGGTAATATCTTAAAAACTTCTGTGTCAAACTTTTTTTTTTGTCTTTTTGTCTATTTTCGTGACCAGCAACGGATCGCAACCCTCAGTGTCGCGCCCGTACCGGACCAGGACCGGCAACGGGATCACAACCCTCGGTGTTGCCCCCGCTCCTCGCTCAGCCAGTGAGCGGCCGGTCCGCCGGTCCGTATGTGGGATCCGAACCCTCGGCGGGAGCGCCGCCGCGCTTCCCAAGCGGCGCACTGTAGCAGTGCGCCACCGGACTGGCCCCCAAACTTTTTTTTTATTGTAACCTAAACTAGAAAAAAATATTGGCAGCAAATATGAAAAGTAAAAGTCTGAGTATCTGTATTATAAGTAGGGCTCATGCAACTAAAGTAAAATACAGAATCTCTGTAATTGAGTGTAAACAGAAAACAAACCACATAGAAGAAATCGAAAAAGTAGCAAATACTGTATGTGGGGAAAGTTAACTCTAGTATTCAAAGAAATATACTTTGAAACAAATTAATGATAAAGATACAAAGATAATGAGCACTGGTTTGCTCATATGTTGCTGATGTCTTTATGAAAGGACATGATCCATTCGGAAGGCATTTTGGCTGTATGGAGCGGGTCAGAGTGTTCCTACTTTTTGACTCAGCACCACTCTGGCAATCTTGCCAAAGAAATACCGTAACTATACTCAATTCCTTGTAGTCACCTGAACCACAATATTCCTTCCTATTTCTGTGCCTTTGCACATGTCATTCTTGGTCTCTGCCTAGAACACCTTCCTTGTCCCTTATCTGTGAGTCGATTTCTTCAACACTTTTTGTTCAGCTTCTTGCTCCCTTAACACCTCCTCAACAATTCTTCCATTTTGGCACTAGAGATGGCCTGTAATTACTTGTTTACCTGCCTGTCTCCTCCACTCTGCTGGGACTCCGTCAAGGGTGTGGTCCATCTCTTTCAAATCTTAGAATCACCAGTGCCCTGCAAATGTGACAGGTGTTTGATAAATACTTATTAAAGGAATAAATGAATCATTTGCTCAAACTTTTTACAGCTATTAAGTATAATGATTATAAAAAGAGTATAAGGCAATGTGTGAATAAATTATAATGTTAAATTTTAAAGGCATTACATATAGAGTTATCTCCAAGTAAGATTGTTAAGTGAAAAAAAGCAAGGTACAAAACAATATACACAGTAGGCTACCATTTTATGAAAAGTGTGTTGGCAAAAGAATATTTACATATACACATATTTCCTTGTTAATGGGTAGGCTATCTAGGAAGAAAGTAAAAGAAACTGGTAACGGTAGTTTAGGGTGGGACAGGTAGGCAAAGGACAAACTGGAGGACTGAAAATACTGGCAGAAAGGTGACCTGCTTCAGAGAATCTGCATGTAAGAAATGGTCTCTTTTTGACTTAGTTGTGTTTGAATATGACACCTGGATCCTGTACAGCCTAATAATAAGGACCACAACAAGCATGGCACAGTGAAGGACAAAAGAATCTGTTGCATGGTTGACTTCACCAGCCTTGAAGGCCACCCTACCTCTGGGCTTCCTGTCAGATGAGACAGCTTTCTTGGTTAAGACACTTTGAGAGAGATTTTTCATTTCACGCAGCTGAGAGTATCCTGACTTAACACTCTCCTTTTGATGTTTTCCCGTCCCCTCTTATTGATTTTTCTTTTCTTGAATCACCACCAGTTTCCACATTTCTCTCAGTACCACCCGTTTTCTACTTGTTTCTCATCTCCTCTTTCTTTCCCAACTGCTTCTGCCTCTCCTCAACAATACAGGGGAAACCTTTCGGGGTGTCTGACAGCTTACACCCACCCCTTTCTCTCAGACTTTCTCAACCACAAGGCGCTCCCCTGCCTCCAGCCACATTTGTATGTCACACTTGACGGGCTAGGGTAGATCCAGGCTGGGCCAAACTGAAAGTCTCTTAGTTGGGATTCAGTGACAAAGGGATCCCTGTAGGTGGCTGAAATGGAGGCGATGTTTATAAGAATGCTGGGGGGGGGTCTGCGTTTCCAGGCGCCCCTGCCTCCAGCCACATTTGTATGTCACACTTGACGGGCTAGGGTAGATCCAGGCTGGGCTAAACTGAAAGTCTCTTAGTTGGGATTCAGTGACAAAGGGATCCCTGTAGGTGGCTGAAATGGAGGCGATGTTTATAAGAATGCTGGGGGGGGTCTGCGTTTCCAGGCAGAAGCCAAGACTCTCCCTCTCCCTCTGCAGAAAGAGGAAGGAAGCCTAAACTCAGAGAGAAACAACAGCAGAATCTTTGACAGCCAGGGTGGCTGCAAACGGTTGTACATTTTGTGCTCTGAAGGGCTTCCGGCCCTGCTGAAGGCTTTCTACTTCTGGATTTCTTCAAGAGGATCTTGTCCTTGAGGTTTATGAAATTTTTAGACAGAATCATTCTATCACATCTCCTTTTGGCTTTAGCTGCTTTGAAGTGGGTATTTTCAAAATTGTAAATCAAAGAACCTTAATTAAAACAACAGGTCATCCCACCTCAAATCGTTTATGAAATGAGATCAACTTAAAATATTTTTAAAATTTGCCATAATATAAAATTAAACCATACTTTTGTTATATTTAATGAGTTAAATACCATGCCTTCTGTTCTTTAGTTGAAAAGTGAGCTAATTAAATGGTTTATTTCTCTAAAAACAGTTAACGGGCCCCCCAGCATTGTACCACCCCCTGACCCTCTTGCCTCATGCCCTCACATACCCATGTAAGAAAATTAATTTTCAGGGCCCCAGGAAGAACATAAAAAGGGCATGTCTATCTTGTAAATGCAATTGAAAAAGCATATTCAAAACATGGTTGCTTCACTTTAAAAAATCAATTATAATTGTGTAATAAAATGAATTCTATCTTTCACAAAATAAGAGAAGTCATTTTTTTTTTTTTTAATTCTACCATTCCACCTTCTTTTCGAACTTTCTCCTGCTGTGGAAATAGTTAGACCTGTGTGAATCAAGATGCCAGGCCCTGACATAACCTTACCAGGGGAGAAACATGTGACCCAAGTTCGGCCAATCAGAAGCTCCTTTCCTAATACTGAACAGAGTGAGGAAAAGACCAAAAACCACGAGGAATTCAATTCTTGCAGCCCCTGGACAAGCCTGAGGCTGCTCTTGCAACCTTTGGGATCCTTCTGGTTCTTACTCTCTTTTTCTGATCCCATAAGCTAGCCCATTTCCAGTGAATTTCCTTTCTGATTAAACTAGTCAAAGTCCATTTCTGTGGCTTAGATCAAGACATCCTAATCAATACTATATGAATTTTTAAAACTGCACCATTCAGAGAAAATATTAACTTTTTTTCTGATTTAAAAAATAAGATACTCTCATTATGTAATATTTAGAAAATACAGAAAATCTTATTAAAGAACCACCCAAGACAATATTCCCAAAGAAAACTATTGTGAATATTCTGGTGTATATTGTTCATTAATAAATATTTTTATATGCTTGATCTCATTCTGCAGAGAAAAACTTAAACCTATTATATCTCTATTTGCTAGTGCCCAAAAAGAATGCAGAGAAATCCTCCATCAGAATGGAAGCATTGTCTGCCTCTTTTTCCAGACTAGTCAAGATTATTAGTCGAGATTCTAATATCATCCCCCACATACCCTTTAGCATCTTCCTTTTCCACCACATATCAGTCTTTGTTTCCATTCTTATAAGGCAAAAGTGTTTGCATTCTCCCTTACATTCCTACCTCATTCCCACCGCTATACAATTTCAAAATATCATTCCTCACTCCACAAACTCCACCCTTCCATCCACCATCAAATCAAATTATTTTGCGGAGTAAAGCATAATGCAACCCAATATGAAATCTGCCCCATTTAACATTGGGCATACTAATCATATCCAGTAATTTCCTCTATCACCATTTGATTTCTTTTACCTTCTAAAAATTTTGCTTCTGTATATATTTCTTTCCAATAGAACTATAATTGGTGGAACATTGAACTTAATGTCCAGAAACAGGAATAGATATTAGCCGATTCATCAGATATCTACTTAGGTTTTATTATACAGAATCAACTGATTCAACAGCAAATATTTTTTTAGCACATTTCCTGTTAAAGCACCTGCATCCATGGTTTGTGCTCTAAGATTGTAACAGGAAGACATAGACAGAGGTAAGAACATGAGTCAGAATGGATTAAGTGCTACAATTCCAACAAAGTGTGATATGCATACAGTAAATGTTCCGTATGGAATTGAGAAAAAAACACCTCTCCCAATTCTATTTTTTTCTTTTTCTTTCTAGAGTAGTAGCATTTACTATGGGGAGTGTCTATAGTGTGGATGCGCTGGACAAAGGAAGGATTCACATCCTGGGCAGGGCAGAGCAGATGCCCTGAGATTTCATCATGCAACTCAGAACGGTGTGCAATTTATATTTACGAATTGTTTTTTTCTGGAATTTTCAACTTAATATTTTCAGACCACAGTCGACGATCTGAAGCTGCTGACGACAAAATAACGAGGAGGGGGGACTACTGTAAACTTAATTGTTTACTAATTGATGATTAACCAACCAACCAAGGCTGTTGTGAGTGGAAACACTCTTTGTAAGGAGGAATCAGGATGCTCTAGAGCAGTAGCTCAGGAAGCTGAGGGTCTCTGTCTAGTGTACATTCCCATACAGGAGGCCAGACTGCTTTTGCTTCTCTCCTCCTATATAGGCGGCACTGGCCCCTCTTAAGCCTCATGCAAAAAGCCAACACCTCCAACGTGAGTTGGGATATGGTGGTGAGAGCTTAACTTTTTCCAAGCTGATGACCTGAGTTTTCATTTCAACAGGTCAGTTACTTTTTCTAGTGGACTGCAATCTGACTGAGAGCAGGGATCAGGTTTTCTTTGTAGTGTGTTGCTTTGCAAGTATTTCACACATGCTGGGTGCATATTATTTACTAAATAAATGAATGAATAATTTCAACCAAAAATGGCAATGGAAGATCCAACAAAAATGGTTATAAAGCACCTCTGAAATTCTAATATTTAGAAAATCTACTTGAGTCATAAAAGTTAAAATGGCACACACAATTTTAGAGAAACATTCCTCAAAGCGTAAAGTGAGAAAAATCTAAGTTTAATCCTACCTTCCCCTACAAAATGGACATATTTTCTATTGCATTTGTAACTCTGCCTTGTACCCAAATGCACCACATTCACTGGATTCACAATAAATACTGTTGACAGAATGAATGACAAGGCAAAAAATAGCTCACAGTACTTTTCATTTTTTACAAGTGTGGAAAGCATATTAAACCATCTGCTGATTAAAAATATGCGTGTTTTGACTTGCATATGAATCAAATTAACATACATAAATCCAACATCTTCACATCACTAAATTCACAGCCATAGCCAATGTAATTTTCCATGTTTCTTCAAATTCATCAATTCCACAGTGACATAATTGAGTTATTAGGCATAAAATACACAGTAATGATTTATAACTGAAAACTAACTTTTGTTTTCTTTTAATTCAATGATTGTTTATCCTCTAAAAATAAAAAAGGCATAAGATCATTGAAAGTCTAAAATTTTATGTTCAAATTTGCTCTACAAATACTTAATATCACCAAGGAAAACTAAAATCTGAGGTACAGAACAAGAACTATTATCCCTCAGTAAGATGAATTGGTATTAGTGAAAGTACGTATGTTGAACCCTAGCACCTTGCTGCCTTATCTAACCCCAGAAATGTGCAAGTTTCCACGTTGCAGCTTATATAACTTCAGCTTCTCCGTGCCCCTCTGCTCCAGCTGGTCCATCATCACCTTCAAGACTCTGTCCAGGGCAGGGAAGATTCTCTGTGAACTAGAGGAGCACTCTGTATACTATTATATTAGTGGACCGGGTAATGATCCTTGGAGGAAGAACACGTCCAAACTGCAAACCTAGGTCATACTATACCAGGGCTGGGCCAAGACAATTAAAAGGGGGTTGAATTGCTGCTGCTAAGAGACTCTGTTCTTTCCTCCTAACTCCTTAGTCCCTCAGGATTCATCACCACCTGGAATCCTTCTCTCAGACTAAGAATGCAGCCAGGGTAGAATCTCTAACCCAGCCTCCCCTTGCACCCTGCTATTGCTATATCTCTGGCAGTAGAAACCTTTAACCATATAAATGCCCAGCACTTCGGTCACTGGGTCCTCCCAGAACTGCTGGCACTGAGACTATGAGAAAAATCGGAGTCTTTCTGGAGCAGTGTTTTCTAATCTTAACTGGTGATGAGAATTCCCTAGGGTTGTTGATATAAACACAGATTCCCAGGCTCTTTCTCTAGGCATTTGTATTCAGTGCGTTTACTTGGAATCCAGGAATCTGAACTTTTAACAAGCATGCTGATGCTCTTCGCCAGGGAATTTTAAAAAGTACTGAGTTCAAGCACTCTTCCAAGTGTTCCTGAACTCCTGGTGAGAGGGGTGGAGGGAGTTGCCCTTAATGGGTTCAAGCCTCATCATCTACTGGGATAATGAAGGTGACAGTGTTTTGCACAAGTCTATGTAAATCCAAGGCATGTTATCATTATTGTGATTACATACCTTTAGCCACAGCCACTGGGAAAATATGCACAGCTTGGGTGAGCCTGTTCTCAATATATAATGCTGAGATATCAGCCATAGCACCTGGGACCCTAGAAGATGCAGGGGTACAAGGAGTACCATAGGGCAGAGGACAGAGGGAGGAGGAAAAGCAAAGCCTGGAATCTGGAAATTAGTGCATGTGTATTTCAATGCACAGATGCTTTGGCTGTGGTATAAAGCAAAGGAAGACAGAGGGACATGCAGGGAGGAAATGTAAACAGCTGGGTAAATTCAATCCTCTGCAAAATGTGAATTTTCAGATATTAAAGACTGGATATGTTAGCTGAATTATTCATTTATTGGACTTCCAATTTTATTTTTTAGTACTGCTATGTGAATGAATCCGAGTTGGGATCTGAGGCATACTGGGTGCTAGGATAAGCCCCAGTATGATAGGTTACCATACATAGCGGGGTACCCATTAGTGTACTCATCCACATTAGGTTGCCACAGCTGGGAAAAGGTTTCTATCCTGGCAGTTTTGCTGCTAACATCATAAATCAAAGACGGATGTAGTTAGAGCATGATCTCCCCCAGAGACACAAACACCAGGCCCTTCCCTACAATATTGATGAAGAAAATTTCCAATGAGGCCAAAATGAAAAAAATGAGTATTTTTGTAGTGGGTTGGATGATAATTTAGAGATAACAGCCACTCTCTTTTTGAGACCAGAACAAAAAGTTGTGAGTTAAATAGTAGCCTGTGGAATCACCTGGCATTAAGAAGAGGAAAACCTAGCTCCAAGTCTCTTTAAAAAGATAGATTCAGGGCTGGCCCGGTGGCGCACTGGATAGTGCGCCACTTGGGAAGCACAGCGGTGCTCCCACCCGAGGGTTCGGATCCCACATACAGACCGGTTCCCGCTCACTGGCTGAGCGAGGCGCGGGAGCAACACGGAGGGTTGCAATCCCGTTGCCGGTCCCCGGTCCGGTACGGGGGCAACACTGAGGGTTGCGATCCATTGCCGGACACGGAAAAAGACAAAAAGACAAAAAAAAAAAAAAAAGATAGATTCAGTTTTCTGTGATGGAATATGTTCCTGCGTAACAATAGGGAAGTTGGACTGACTTTTTATGATCCCATCTAGACCTGTGATTATACAAGCAAATATTAATGACTCAACAAAGGCATATTGTGCAAGAAAGAGCATGAATGAGAAAAGCAGTTAAATCTCCCAGATGAAATTGTTTAGGAAGAATCCTTCAAGTTTTTGAATAAATTTTTAAAAACACAGGAATTCAAAGTTAACTTTCCTCATGTCAGAAATGTATCCTAGCCCGTTTAGAAGTTGTGGTTCCTTCTATTGCGATAAACATTCCCAAGGAATTGAGTTGCAGCCAGGAGATGGCTTTGGGATAATTATATTATACACCAGAGGTATTCTAGGTGCCAAATATGCCTCAAAGAAACCTCCTTTCACAGTCACGTAAAATATGCAAAAGGTATGTAATAATTCTCGTTTTCAATTAAAATTCCTTAGGTCTCATTACTTTTCCTTCAGATAGATATAAGAAAAAAAAGTTTTCCATGCCCACCCTGCTGATAAAATTTCAATCACTGAAATTTTCCCTTTAAAACTAACAAGACTTTTTATCTCCCTGTGTTGGCCTGATAATGATTTTACAGGCCACTCAGAATTACCAGAGAGAGCTGAAACTGGAGCAGCACAGATAAATGAGATTCCTGTAGATAAACCACATAATTCAGGGCAGTCAGGAGTTGCAGTCTCTTCCCTCACTTAACCTTGTACCAAAGCTGCTGTGCGTAATTTGATTCCCTGTGCACCTTTCTCTGTTGGAATGGAAAATGAATTTTAGGGAGATGAGAGAAGGAGAAGCAAAACCCTATGAAGGAAGAAAAACTACATAAGGTGTTAGGAGATTGAACTTAACTATTCCACCTTAGATCGATTACTTCTCTCCTCAAAACCCTTACTTTCTTACCTGAAAGACAAGAGATTGGACAGAATCTGAGGGATAGAGATCCCGAGATCCAGAAAAACTCTTCAAAGCCACTGCTTGGGGCAAATGAGTCTGGGGTGTGATTCTCTCAGAACGGTTCTGCTTTTATCAGTTTACACATTGGGGTTTGATTTTCTGAAAGGTATCCAGTGCTAAAGAAAGTTTGCAAACCCCTTGGACTAAAACATCTGTTTCCTTCCAGATCCAAAATCCTCTGATCTTTTAACATCCAATGATAAGAGGAAATGAACACCTGTTCAAGCAACCAGAAGGCTCTCAGTTAAAGTATTAACTAGATATCGATGGAACCTGCAAAATGAAGAGGTACTTGAAGGATGTGAAAGAGGCAACTTAAAGAGAAACCCAGATGGCACATCTCTCTTCCTGGCTAGGTGAAAGGGCTGTCTCACTCTTTCTTGCCTTCTCACAGCAAACTCCTACCCCTTCCCCACTAGTTCTCAACTCTGGCTGCCCAACAGAATCGCCTGTGGATCTGTTAAATAATATAGGGGTCTGGCTTCTACCTCCGGGGATTCTGATTCAACAGATGTGGGAATGGATGGTTTTTTTTTAAGATCCTTAGGTGATTTTGATGTGCAACTAGGATTGAGACTCTCTGCTTGGCTTCAGCTTTCCCACCTGTACTAAGACCACTCTCTTAAAAGACATTAGTGACCACCTACAATGTTAATTATCATTTTTAGGCAGATGATTCCAAATCTAACTCTCTAGAAACAACCACCTTCCATGTGAGTGTCCACTAACCCTACCCAGAGACCAGCCATGCCTCCCAATATCATCCTATCTGTAGTGGCACAGCCCTCCTTCCACTGACTCAGGCTCCCAGTGACCTGAAGGCATCTTTGACTCTGCCATTCTCTGTGTCCCCAGCATCCTATCTGCACAAACTTAATCTATCCTTGTATCTAATCCTAAATCAGATCCTAGCTTTTCATTTCTACTGCCACTCTTCAAACCAGGCTCCCTTTATTTCTTGATAAATTGTTTCCAGCCCTCTGACAGGGATGGTTTTGAGCCATCCTAATCTGACTTGTTAGCCCCTTGTTTAAATAACTACAATGGCTCCCCACAGCCTACCTCTTGGAAAAAAACACTTCATCTATCTTTTAGGTTCCACAACAGGAACCCAATCTAAGTTTCCAGCCTCATCTTTGGTTACACAGCAGTATGAAAACAATCCACCCGCTAAGGAGCATGACTCCTTTTGTAAACATGCCCCAGGCTTTCTGATTCTGTGCCTTTGCCCTTACTGCTCTCAGCCTCTTCCTCATTCTATGCTGCCTTTTTCCTCTATGCCCTCCAGATCTCTACAAATGAACCGGAACCTCAATAAATTGTGCTTGATCCTCTTCCGTGGCAGTCATTATGTTCTGTCCTGTAGCATGGTTATCTTTGGCTGTATTTTATCCCCTTTACAGAGATGCTGCTTGTACAGAGCACTGCCCTGTGAGCCTTGTAGCTAGAGCAGGCTTTGGAGCCAGAGAGCCTTATTTTTAAATTCCAGCTCTGCCAAGTAACAGCTGTTTGAGCTGTCTCAAATTATTTAACCCTTCCCTGCCTTAGTTTCTTCATCTGTAAAATGGGAATATTAATACTCAATTCATAGGATTAGGATGAAGTCTGAATGAGATAATGCATATAAAGTGCCCGACACACACAAAAGGCTCTCAACAAATGGTGGTTCCCATTAACAAATGTTAGACGGAGACTTGACAGGCTTTTATCTATAATGGAAGGTGATGTCCTGCTAATCCAGCTTGATGAAACCATTCCTTTATAGATACTCACCACCTGGTCCTTCTTACTCATTAAGAGGATCACAGAGCTATTTTTATTTTTGAGACAATATTCCGAAGCAGAGAAGTAATAGCTTCCTCCCTATTATGTGCCTTCTTGGTGTTTAGATTCTTGTGGAATTAACGCAACAAACAAAGCCTTAATGGAGTATAATGTCAGATGATATGCGCGTTGAACAAAAATAAAACAGGATAAGGAAGAATAAAAGGAAGGGATGCTATTTAGAATACAGTGGTCTGGAAAGGCCCCTGAGGGGCAAATTTGAATAGATGTTTGAATAAAGTGCAGTAGGGAGTCATGTGGCTGTCTGGGAGAATAGTGTTTCTTGCAGAGAGAACAGCAAATGCAAGGACCCAGATGTGCAACCAGTACTGATGTGGTCCAGGAACAATAAGTAACCCAGTGTTGCTGAAACAGTGAGTGAGATGGAGACTGGCACGATGAAGACAGAGGTGATGCTGAGCAGATCATGTAGGATCATGTAGACCATAGAAAGATTTTGGGTTTTGTCCTAAGTCTGACAGTAGCCATTTGACCAGGTGAGGATGCGAAAATTATATTTTTAAAAGATCTGTCTTGTCTCAGTACTGAGAATAGACAGGGTAGAGGAGAAGGGAAAATTGTGAGAGGCAGTGAGAACAGTTAGGAGGCTATTTCAGTAATTCAGGCTGGAGAAAATGGGCTTGTGCTAGGGTAGGAG
>NW_007726797.1:443642-451742 GCF_000696425.1 Galeopterus variegatus
CATAGAAAGATTTTGGGTTTTGTCCTAAGTCTGACAGTAGCCATTTGACCAGGTGAGGATGTGAAAATTATATTTTTAAAAGATCTGTCTTGTCTCAGTGCTGAGAATAGACAGGGTAGAGGAGAAGGGAAAATTGTGAGAGGCAGTGAGAGCAGTTAGGAGGCTATTTCAGTAATTCAGGCTGGAGAAAATGGGCTTGTGCTAGGGTAGGAGGGCCAGAAAGAATCAGAAGCAGATTCCAGATATATCTTGGAGATAGACATAAATGATTTGCTGTTGGGTTAGATATGAGAGGTGGGAAAAAGAGAGGAGTCAAGGTTGACCTTTGGGTTTTTGTCATGAAGTGGCTGGTTGGATCACAGTGCTAATTACTCCAATGGAGAAGACTGGGAAAGGAGCAGGATCGGGGGATTGAACCCAAGAGCTGTGTTTTAGACATGTTAAGTTTGAAATGTCTACTAGATTCCAAGTGGAGATATTGAGTAGGCAGTTGTTATGAGTCTGAAACTCAGGGGAAATGTCTTGGGTCATCAGCAGAAAAATGGAATGTAAAGCCAGAGGATTGGGTGAGGTCATGTAAAGAGAGAATGCACACAGAGAGACTGAAAGGAGGCAGCCCTAACCGGAGAGAATCCAGCAGAGTTTGGAGTCTCAGAAGCCAAGGAAGTGGTTTAATGTAACTCCTATCAAAGTATCCATGGTTTATTTTTATTAACTGACAAAATGATTCTAAAACATACCAGAAAAGCATAATGCACACCTAGAAAATGGACCATTCTGCCATATCCTTCCTTTGTAACAGCTGGTATGCACATGATGTTTTTATGACCTTGTAAAATGAAAATGAAATCTTTCTTACATTAAAAAAAAAAAATTTGCTTATGTGAGCATCTGTCTCCCTCTGTATAACCCCTCTATTTGTATACTGGCACTCTTGTTTCAGTCACCTTGCTGGTGCCCTTGTAGCAAGTTAACAAACGTAGCACATGCTTGAAAAAAATGTTTCTAAGAAATATTGTTTTTGATACTCACAAATTATAATATATAAGAATCTATTATGCCGTGAGGAGGCATATTAAACCCTCAGGCAGGGACAAGTTATTCAATAAATGGTGTTGGGATGAGAGTCTAGAAATATAAATGCAAAATTGATTTCTCACTTTATTCCACACACCAAAGTAAATTCTATACTGCTTTAAAAATTGAATATTTTAAATTGTAACAATAGAAACATTTGAAGAAAATGTGGACATCTACTTACAAAACTTCTACAAAAGGGAAGATTTTTCAAAATTAGAAGTAGAAGAAATTATAAGGCAAACAACAAGCAGATTTGAGTCTATAAAAATGGAAAATTCTACACACAAAAAACTATTAGATAAATATTAAAATGGGAAAATATTTTCAATAAAATGTCAAAGTTAATATATTTTCTGCATAAAAGGCTCATGCAAACAGATAAGAAAACCAGTAGGGTCCCAACTGACAACTGGTCAATGAAATGTGAGGGTACTTCCAAAAGTTCATGGAAAAATAGAATTAAATGAATCTTTCCATGAACTTTTTGGAGACCCCTCACTTTCACAAAAGAAATCATTACCTAAAAGAGTATTTAACTAGTCAACTCATATATGCAAGCATGTTGATTCTCAATAGTAATCAAAGAAATAACACAAAATATTGTGATAATTTTTCACCAATACTATTATGAAAGATTAGCTTTTGAAAATCATAATATACAGTTTTAGGAAAGGATCAATAAAGAGAGCCCTCTTTTGTCCTGATGGTATAAATTTAGACTAGCAATTTGAATTTGTATCAAGATTCTTCAAAGAAGCAAAGTCCATACTCAATGGATGAAACAGCATCTCCACTTGTAGAGTATCTTAAAAAAAAAAAAAAAAAAAAAAAAAATTTGCAAAAATAAACAGACAAAAGTAAATCAATATAACATTATTTATAATAGCCTCCAAATGGAAATAATATGAAAGTTTTGCAGTTATAGTGGACCTGAAATGGTTAAATTAGAAAACAGCCTTCCCTGTTGCAGCCAGAAACAATTCTTAATAATGTTACAAAGGAAGTTTCACTGTATGCATATTTCTGCCCAGTGGGGATCTCTTTGTAGCTCTGACCCTAGTTAGTTAAGTTACCTTGCCACCAAAAGGAGAAGAATTTAACTTCTGTCTACAGTGTGGGCAGAACCTACAGGTCACAAACCAGGGAATACAAAGAACCCAGATAAAAGGGCTAGAAAACAATAGGGTCATGCAAATAGAAGAGGAAGCTTCCTTTGATGATAAAAAAGCAGCAGTAGGCATTTTTCCAGAACTTATTGAAGGGAAACAAAGCCTCCTTTGCAATAAAATTGGTAGACTATTATGTTGAGCAAACTCAAAGCAAAGACAATTTCAGCAGAGAAATTAGGGCAAAAATAAAAGAAAGTGACATTTCTGCAAATACTGCCATTGGATAAGTTTATTGAAGACATTCATCAGCAGAATTTAGGTGAAGTCTGAAGTAGGGGAATCTGAACCAGACTATATGAGAGAATATTCACTTAGTCAAACTTCCACGTATACTTTCATTTATTCAATCATTCATTCTTTCATTAATTTATTAATTGATTCAGCAAATATTTATTGTAGCAAATATATGCCAGGCACTAAGCAAGTATTGGGGGTTACCTTAGTGAAAAAGTCAAGGACAGTGTGCTTTCATAGACTGTATAATAGTGGCAAAGGTAGGCATTAAAACAATAACAACACAAATCATTACTTAAATTTTGAAATCTGAACTTTTGAATTTTTGAAATCTGAGAGTGTGAGTTACAGGAGAACCTAATCTAACTCAGAGGATCAGCAAATCCTACTTTGGATCTCTATGAGACTTGAAATTTTCATGAAATTTAAAAATATTTAGCTAGGGTGAGCATTTTTACCAATTTTTCAGTGGGGACAGAATTGGAAACAACTATTTGTGGTTAATTGAATATACAATACAGATATATTTTCTATACAGTTAACTGAGATGGTTTTGTTCCATTGCATGAATTCCATCATCTTCAACAAATTCTATTATCTTTATAAAGACCTAAATTATTCTTTTGGATAGATATTCAGACTGGGTGGACCCTTCCCATCTATTTCAACAAAATTCTGGTATTTAAACAACATTCACTTCTGTCTGGGTATTCTAACCATTGCCAAACAATAATCATTTCGTATAGTCATTTCAACATTGTACATTCATTCATAAAAAGTATGTGCTGAGTGTGTGTTGTGTGTCAAGCTCTGTTTTTGCAACTAAGGTTACAGTGGAAAGGAAGACAGACAATCTCCCTAGCTTTATCAAGTTCACATCCTAGCATGAACTTAAATGCTACTTTTCTAGTGTTCTAATTGACAATGCCAATAGTGACCTATAGGAATGACCATTTTACTTCGCTTTACTGTATTCTCATCAGTATTGGATACTATCATCGCTTGCTTTTATAATGAAGAAACTTACCAAAAAAAAAAAGAAAAAGAAAAAGAAAGAAATCATTGTTATCAGTTGAATTGTGTTCCCCTGAAAAGATATGTTGAAGTTTTAATCCCTATAACCTCAGAATGTGACCTTCTTTGGAAATAAGGTTTATACACATGCAGACAAGTTAAGGATGAGATCATTAGAGTGAGCTTTACTCCAATATGATGGGTGTCCTTAGAAAAGGGGAAGATAAACCTGGACACAGAAACCTGCACACAGAGAGAATGCCAATGTGAAGAAGAAGGCAGAGATCTAGGTGATGCAACTACAAGCCAAGCAACACTGATTGCCAGTAGCCATTGTAAGACCTGTGCACCACGCACAAATCCCACACGTTGGGATGGCTCACTTCACAACGACCATGAGACAGAGACCACTGCAATCAAGCAAGAGGAGTTTATTCCAGCATGCTGGGGTCACTCAGTCTCCAGGACAGGAGCAACCCCGAGCCCTTAACACAGGAGCTTTTTATACAGTTTTTTTGACAGACTTTTGCAACAGGATGAGTTGTATACTGCTTACTGGTTATCTGAGGTGACCTTAGATTTATTGGTGGGCTTAGTGGGTTGGCATACTGATAAGGAACAGTATATTTCCCAATTGTTTATCTTCCTTGTGGTCTGGCCAGGTGGCCTCTAGATAAGGAACTGGTCAGTTCCTGAAACCAGGTGGTGGTTACTCCCTTCCTGGAATTTAGCGTGCTTGGGCCCGTTTTGACTATGCCTGGCCTCTACATAACCTCTTAGGAGCTGCCTTACTTAAAATGGTGTTAGTTATGTTTTCTCGGTTTTAGCAAGCATTAGTACAAAAGCAAATTGCGCATGTTAAAGTTATATTTTTCTCTACACCATCAGGAGCTGCTAAGTTGCCAGCAGCCATCAGGAGCTAGGAGAGAGGCATGGAACAAATTCTCCCTCACAGCCCTCAGAAAAACCAACCCTGCTGATACCTTGATCTCAGACTTCTGGCCTCCAGAACTGTGAGACTATCAGTTTCAATTGATTAAGCCGCCCAGTTTGTGGTACTTTGTCAGCCCTAGCAAACTAATACATGTGTATTTCCTTTTGGGTTCCCCTGAAAGCAGAGATTGAGAAAAAGACTTGGGTGTTAATTAATGTTTGCTTGACACTTGTGTAAGAATATAAATCTTTTTTTTTTTCCTTTTTGTCTTTTTTTTTCGTGACCGGTAACGGGATCGCAACCCTCGGTGTCGCGCCCGTACCGCGACCGGCAATGGGATCACAACCCTCGGTGTCGCGTCCGCACTGCGCTCAACCAGTGAGCGGACCGGTCTCCACATGGGATCCGAACCCTCGGCGGGAGCGCTGCCGCACCCCCAAGCGCCGCACTCTACCGAGTGCGCCACCGGGCCGGCCCTAAGAATATAAATCTTGCTCTCAGAAGTATCACAATGTTTTATTTGCTTTCTTTTATTTTCCTAGTGGGTTTAGACATAGAAGATAACCAGTCAAACTAAAGACTTTCAGTGGACAACAAAGGCCTCCCCCATGAATTGCCACCTTTGGGTATCCAGTGATTAGAATTAGATAAGAGAGTGGGTCTAGCTTTTGTGGCGCTTGAAATTTATTTAATCTTCTCTTTAAGAAGAGAAGTATAAAATTATAAATATAAAATTAGATTTAAAAGTAAATATTTATTTAGAATAAAAATAAATGAAAATAAATTACAAATATTAGAAAGATGATAAATACTACAAACACCCTTAAATCTCAAAATAGATATCTCTGTTTTTTAATTCTTCAACACCCCTTTTCAATACCTTTTTCTACATATTTTGGCTGCTATTCTTTGATTACCTCTTCATACAACACTATTTTGTAACATGGCTTTCTACAGGAAAAAAAATTGTCTTCCTCCAGCATGGTTGGTCAAAATTTGTTCTTTCTTATTGATAGATGGAATGCATAAAACATGCAATGTAGATGTACTTGCTCCTACAGGATTATGCACCAGAAACACAAGAATTCTTATACAATCTATTTTAGATGATTTCACAAAAATGTATTTGGGGCTTATAATTATTAATATGATAACTATCAAGTATATTCCTGACAAGAGAGAATTTCTGTCTTGATAAAGCATTGATGAGAATTGAATCCTTTGCTAACAATCTTACACATCTGATGCTTGGAGGAATTTTTCACAGAATTACTTCTGGCTCTGCACATTGCAAACCTGATTTTTCTCTCTCCCCACATACTTCCAGTGCTAGTGGGTGCAAGACACATTCTTGTCTTTATATGGTCTGTGACCCCCCCTCAACACAATGCCTTGTAAGAGCATCCAGAAGCCATTTCTATACCAGGTCAGCCAGTAATAGCTTAACTATGTATGGAAGTGACTATGACCTTTATAAATATGTCCCACTGAACCAAAACTTATTGTATTCCCAATCAATTTCCCCTTAACCAGATCTCCCAAATACTCCTTTCCATAGTAACACCACCTGACTGTAGTGTGATAGATGGGAAGTCAAAGTGGAAAGAGACAATGTTCTAAACCAATTGCAATCAGGGTATTTTACATGTTCAAGTTTTACAAAGATCTATAGCTGTGTGAATATGTCAGGGTCCTCCCCAGGGCCTTGGAAGGAGCCCACCATGAGAGGGACCTGAAGCTTAAATTTCATTAGCTTCATGGAAGCACCTGCCTTTCACAGTGCTAAATGAATGATCTGAAGCTTTGTCACAGGTGTGTTCTTTATACGTTTAATTTTTGATTATTTAGATTTTTGCAGCAGGGAATAAAGTTTAGACAATCCTTCTGAGGCAAGGGTAGCTATGATGAGTGGGAAAGAGAGTGGGTAAATGATAGAGGAAGGGTTAGAAGAGTTGCAAAGTGGTAGTATGGATGGAAATAATAGGCTGTGAGTGCAAAATATAAACATTTTTTCTTTCCCTCCTATTTCTAATATAAAGGATAGAAGATGCTCTTCAAAGACTTATTTAACCAAGCCTGACTTATTTAACCAAGAGAGACAGAGAACTTGGTTTTGTTCAATCCAGAAAGGTTTATAATATGAGGACCTATCTACTGAAAGTTAATTTGAATTATTAATTTGTACCTTATTTTCATGTGGACCTCAGACAAAATGCTTTCCTTTAATGTGTTTATAAATGGAAAATGCACAGGTTTGTTTTTAGCAATATTGATAGTAAATTGGAAAATACCCAAGTTTGGTAGGTGTCTTGTTGGTAAATTAGCTTGTGGGCTCACTGAATTCTGTTTGGGTTTCTATTGTTCGGTCCAACTGAAGCCATCAGTTTTTTGTTTTTTTTTTTTCCTTTTTGTCTTTTCTCGTGACTAGTAACAGGATCGCAACCCTCGGTGTTGCGCCCGCACTGCACTCAACCAGTGAGCGGACCGGTCTCTATATGGGATCCGAACCCTCAGTGGGAGCGCTGCCGCGCTCCCAAGCGCCGCACTCTACCGAGTGCACCACCAGGCTGGCCCAAAGCCATCAGTTTTAAGGTAAGAATAGCCCTTGGCCATCAGGTAGATTTTTTTATAATATAAGGGCTGCTCTTCTGAGTAATAATTAAGTTACACTGTAGATTTTCAGATAGAGGAACAGCAAAGAAATAATCTCAAAGACATTAACATACATACCATTTTTTAGTAAGTATAAAAACAAAGAAACAATCTAATAGATCAGTAAAAGTAACAAGGAATTTAACAGGCTTTGAGTTTGGTCTAAGAAGCTAGAAGTTACTTAAGTGCTCTTCCTAATCAAGTACCCTCCACCTGGTTTAACCATGAAGGAATAAGGCAGACAGACATACTGACAAAAGGGGCCAGGTTCTTTAATTGCCTGGATTTGTTCCCTTCTGTATTAGTTTTCTCTTGCTGTTGTAATAAATTATCACAAACTTGGTGGCTTTAAACAACACAAATATGTTACCTTACAGTTCAATATGTCAGAAGTGGGCTAAACTCGAGCTTGCTGGCAGGGCTGTGTTACTTTCTGGACACTCTTGGCTCGTTTCCTTGCCTTTTCCATGTCTAGAGCATGTGTACATTTCTTAGCTCATGGCCCCTTTTCTCCATCTTCAAGGTCGGCAACTAACATTTGTCTGACCCTGCTTTCATCATCACGTCTTTTTATTACCACAGCTGGAAAAGAGTCTTCACTTTTTGAGACTCATGTGGTAATACTGGATAATCCATGGTACTCTCCTCACCAAGGTCCTTAATCACTTTTGCAAAGTCCCTTTTGCCATATAAGGTAACACATTCACAGGTTCTGGGAATTAAAACTCAGACATCTTTGAGGGGCCGTTTTTCTGCCTACCACACTTGCCTAGCCTAGAACGTAGAGTGTGGGGGTCAGCAGCCTTTCTAGTTCCTTCCCACTCTATTGCAAGAGACATTTTTTTTTTTCCTTTTTGTCTTTTTCCGTGTCCGGCAACAGATCGCAACCCTCAATGTCGCCCCCGCACCGGACCGGGACTGGCAACGGGATCGCAACCCTCGGTGTTGCCCCCGCGCCTCGCTCAGCCAGTGAGCGGGAACCGGTCTGTATGTGGGATCGGAACCCTAGGCGGGAGC
>NW_007726797.1:452676-474791 GCF_000696425.1 Galeopterus variegatus
CCCCCAACAAGCTCGCCCCCACGCCGCACCAGGACAGGCAACGGGCTCGCAGCCCACGGTGTTGCCCCCGTGCCTCGCTCAGCCAGTGAGCGGGAACCGGTCTGTATGTGGGATCCGAACCCTCGGCGGGAGCGCCACCACGATCCCAACCGGCGCACTATAGCAGTGCGGGCCGGCCCTGCAAGAGACATTTTATGGAATATCCCCATTCCTAACCTTCCAGAGGGAGAGGTTTTCTAACACAGTACTGTAAAAGTGAGGGGGATGGCAATGGCTTTGCTCTCTAAAAGTTAATAACAATGATGATGATAATAATAGTAATAGTAAAGATTATGGGCAAGATCTTCTCTCTTAAGAAGAACTGAGTGCTGTTTTTTGTTTGTATGAGTTCAGCTGTTATCTAACCTGAACATATGAACAAGAGATAAAATAATACTACTTTGGTTATTATTTGTCTTGGCCTGATTTAAATGGCTAATTACACAATAAAACCAAAGGGCATCAAAGTCCATTTCCCTTCATTGCTACTTTGTCATTTTGTGCTTTCCTGACTTTGCCCAAATATTTGCTCTCTGGGTGGGGGCCACAGTTTTTACCATTCAACCCAGAATTCTTTTCACCCACATGCTATTATTCAACTTAGAGTCAAACAAAGTTCCTTTGAACTTTACATATCAAAGAAAAAGCATTCTTTTTTAGAGTAACATCTAAAGCAGCTCAGCATACATGGTGAGAGAGATGCCACAGCTACAACTGACTTCCAGACCCAACTGAGATCTTCTGGCAGATTGTCACCTATTGACTGGAGATTCTTGAGTTTAGAAAAATCATTGGTTTTTTATTACAGATTTTTGCCTCGACTAAGTAATCCTTTCCTTTTATGCTTTGCCATGAAAACTATTTACAATCAAGACACTAACCTCTATTTTTTCTTTTTTCTTTTTTTTTTTTGTCCTTTTTGAGACCGGCTGCACTGCACTCAGCCAGTGAGTGCTGTGAGCGCACAGGTCATCCCTATATAGGATCCGAACCCGCGGCGGGAGCGCTGCTGTGTTCCCAGCGCCGCACTCTCCCGAGTGCGCCATGGGCTCAGCCCAAAACACTAACCTCTAACTTGTTCTTCCTTTGAACTGTTTTGCTAATCATAGACACTGTCCCACAATTAAGGCAGTTCTTTGTACACTACAATCATGACTGAATAAATGAATGAGAACAAATGACACAGTATTGTGTGGTGGATAAACCCAAGTCTATCAAGTCTTGGCACCATCGATAATAACTTTCTATAGCCTTGGGTATGTCACTTAGCTTCTCTTGGGCCTCAGTTTCCTTATCTAGAAAATGTGGGTAATGCTTAACTCATAATTTTATTGTAAGAATTTGAGATAATATATGTAAAATCCCTGAAACACAGAAACAGGCAGTAAATCTCTCTCTTTCTCAATAGGAATCATTATCCAATGTTTTGCTCTTTGGGGATTACACAGCTAACCCTCAATAATCCACATGTGGGTTATTCTCTTTGCAAATTAGCTCCAGCACATTTTTTGAAAGTTAGTAGATTTTCCCATGCACTCCTCATGCACTCCTGGCTGACTTCCCACCACCAATCTCATGTGTGTTTATAGAATGAAAACAATTTAATATTAAGCTACATATTACATTAGTAGAAAGGTAAATTTGCGGCCATAAATGGGATACATTAAAAATCCAAACATTATGACATTTGAATTCTCAAACTTGCAGTTACTTGCCAAGTTGCTGAATAAGCCAGATGTAAAACTTTTAATTTTATTGTATTAAGTGAGAGAACAGGATTGCCTGGACAAGTAATTGTGTGGTTTTGTAAATTTAATTTTTTTTTTTTTTACTTATCACTCTTAGATCATGTCTATGTAAAAACACCAACATTAATTTTCACCCATCAGCTCTTCTGACATGTTTGTTGTCACTGGCTCAGTTTGGATCATCAGATCAGTAATGTCTAACCTCAGTCCCTCTCCTGGGCCCCTTGAGAGGAGAGCTAATGGATTCGTGGCTGGCTGGTGAGTTATCAGCCACTCCATGAAGGTGAATCCTGTAGATTAAGGGAAAAGTGGCAAGCTTAAAGCCCTGGGGGAGAGGCTCAAATGTAAGTACATGGGAATCATTAAAAACAATGAAGTTTCAAGTAGAAACTTGAAAATGAAGGTTTTAGTTATAGCATAGAGGGGTAAGCCATCACAATTCCAAAACAAATTAAAGATATTGCACTTCTAGTACATTACCAGAGGCTAATGGATACAGCAGAAAAAAGAAGAAAATAACACTTAAGTATTCTTGGTGTTTATTGAGGAAGAAGAAAAAAATGAATTGAAAGAAAAGAAGGCAAAGGACCTTCACCGGGAAGAGCAGGGCTGTGCTTCGGCGTCATGAGCCAAACCCACATCCATCTGCGTAAGCTGCTCTACTACCCGAGTAGGAAGAATGCGGGCCTGCCATGTGCTCTATTTTTTTAAAAAAAAACAGTTTCATTGAGATAAAGTTCACATACCATGAAAGTCACCCATTTGACGTATACAATTCAATGGTTTTTCATATATTCACAGATAGGTGCAATCACCACAATTTTCGAACATTTTCATCACCTCAAAACCTTGTACCCTTTACCGATGATCCCTCCATCCTCTTCTCTCTGCTTCAGCCCTAAGAAACCACTAATCTACTTTCTGTATCTATAGATTTGCCCATTCTAGACATTTCATATAAATGGAATCATATAATACATCATCTTTTGTGACCGGCTTATTTCACTAGCATAACACTTTCAAGGTCCATCCATAGTAGCATGGATCAGTGCTTCATTCCTTATATGGCCAAATAATATTCCATTTTGTGGATATACCACATTTTCTTTATCCATTCATCAGCTGATGGCCATTTGGGTTGTTTTCACCTTTTGGCTATTGTGAATATTATGAATAAATATTCATGTACAAGTCTTTGTGTGGATATGTTCCCATTTCTCCTGCGTATACACATAGGAGTGGACTTGCTGGGTCATATGGTAACTCTGTGCTTAACTGTTTGAGAAACTGCCAGGCTGTTTTCCAAAGTGGCTGCACCATTTTACATTAGTATATGAGGTTTCTCCATGACCTCACTTGTCATGTGCTCTCATCTTTTGGCTTTACATAGATTCTTCTATGTGACAAAAGAAATGAGATAAAAATATTCGATTTGCTTCTTAGGCAAAAGAACCCACTATTATTAATATTCTAAGAATATTCTTATACAAATGTGAGCTGACTTTTTTTTCTGGATGTACTATAATAGTTTGGATGGCAAAGGAAAAATCCAATGCTGAACGCAAAGTATGTGAAAAATATTTGCTATATTACCATCTGAACAGTAAATAGCCCAAAGTCTTCCCCACCCCACCGCCTTGAACTGGCAAACTCTTACTCATCTTTTGGTTCTCTGGATGCCTTCCCAAGGTCACTGATTTGAGACAAGTCACCTTGGAATGAAGCTCCCATAGCACCTCTACTTCCTCCAACAAAACATGCATCAGAGTTTTATATCATTACTAGATTAATCTCTTTCTTGTCCTCTAGCCTGTAAGGTACTGGGCAGAGTGTTCTTGACTGTTTTTCCCACAGTATCTCCAGCATCTAGAACATGAGTGCATTCTACAAATATTCGTTGAATAAAGGAGCAAGGAAGGTTTTCCAGTAAGAAGTTTTCTTGCTTACCAAACTTTTCAGTGAATGTGTATAAATTAAGCTTCACCACGATGTTTGCTTTGTTTATGAAAAGCCCAAGCTGCATCTTAGCTCTTTGACACATTCCAAAAGCAAGCTTATTTTATCAGCAAGTTCCTCCCTGAGTCAGCTAACAGTAAGGTATGTTCAATAGTTGTCTGAAAACTATCCTAATCTTCCCTAACAGAGGCCAGAGTGTAGCTGAAACAGCTCCTCTGACATTTGGGAAGCTCTGATTCTGTCAGTCATTTTCTGTTCTTTATCATGTTTTTTCAAAGGAAAAAGCTGTTTTCCTGTGTGTGAGAACATTCTCTCCTATCTAATAATGTTCAATTGTCTTTCTGTTCCATTAGTGTGCAGGAAACCACCTGTCCAATTGAGATCAGAGCTATGAATGTCAAAGTGTTCATTTTATATAGAGGTGCAGCTGTCAGATCAGGGATGAAAGGCTTGCCCTTAATAAAAACAAGTCATTTTTACCAATATGACTGTAGAATTTATATGAATCCAGTTATCTGGATCAAATGATTGGCATTCACACTTTTCACGCTCCCGCCATGTTAACAATGACTTGGTTTTTTCCCCTTTCTCAAGTAAAAGGACAAAGGAAACGTTCTAACCTCTGCTCCTCTCCCCTCTAGTCCTGCTCCTTCCACTGTGGTCCTTATAAACCTCTATATCAGAGGTTTCATAAGGTGTCTCACACTTGAGAGGTCTGTTTTATTTGTCCAATAGCATAGAAATATGTTTTGGGGATTAAGGGCTAGTATTTAAACATTGGCAAATTTTACATAAAAATTCAGATTTCCAACTTTTCTTGAAAAATCAGGCACTAGCAACACCTGAGTAGTATTCTCAAAGGCAAATACTGTAGTGCAGCTGCTAAGATGGTCCTCGATGATCCCTACCTCCTGGTAGGCACGCCCTTGTGAAATCTCCTTCCCTGAATGTGGGCTGGATCTGGTGGCTCACGTCTAATGAATAGAATATAGTAACTGTGATACGATGTCACTTCTTAGGTTAGGTTAAAAAAATACTGACCTTCTCCTTGTTCTCTCTCTCTTCTCCATTTGCTCTGGAGGGCAGCCAGCTGCCCTGCCGTGAGCTCCCTAAGGAGAGCTCCATGTGGCAAGGAACCAATACCTCTAACCAACAGCCAACAAGGGGCTGAGGCCTGCCAACAGCCACGTAAGTTTGGGAGTGGATCCTTCTCCAGTTGAGTCTTAAACTGACACATAAACACAGCTGACACTTTGATTGTAGTCCTGTGAGAGACCCTGGACCAGAGGACGCAGCTAAACCAAGCCTGGATTCCTGGTCTGCAAACACTGTGAGAAAACGTTATGTTTGTTGTTTTAAGCCAGTAAGTTTAGGGGTAATTAGTTACACCACAATAGATAACCAGGACAATAACTATTAGTGATCAGCTGGAGCTGAGCACAGCTGTGCCCTTTGGCAGGCATATGTCCTCTGTGTTTGTATCTGTCCGGCCCACCCGCAGTCACTGAGACCCTGCTCTGTACTGTGGAATAATCCACCACCCATTCAGTCGCCCCATCAGGACCTAGAGTCATCCCTCTGCCCACCAGTGACTAAGTACTAAGGATATACCTCTGCCTTTCATTCCCTCTTCTTCATTCTGCACCCCCCTATTCTGTTTCAGTCCCTGTGTTGTTTTTCTGGGACTTTGGCAACAGTGTCCCTATTCCTCTCTCGGCTTCCTGTCTCACTCGCCTCCGATTCACCTCTCCACAGTGCTGCCAGAGTTTCTAAACTCTCTGCAGGATAGAATCCAGACTTTTGGCTTGTCTTCCAGGCCCCTCCAGGATGACCAGGCCTGCTTCACACTCCAGCTGCATCTCTCCCACACCCTCCTCACCACTGCCTGGAGCCATGCACTGCTGTCACCCAAAGCTCCTCACGAATGCTCAGAAGTGCCGCACTATGTCCTACCCCTGTGCTTTTGCCCACACCGATCCCTTGACCTATAGTGAAATATCTCTCTCTACCTTCTCTGCTGGGCGGCCACCACCTCATCTTTCTAGCATTACCTCCTCTGTGAAGCCAGGATTAAATGAGACCCCAAGTAATCAGCCGCTACTCCCTGGTGCCCTGCAGCCTGCAGCTCACGCTGCTCTCTTGGGGTCTGCACCATTCACTGCACTCACTTCCTCCCCTGCCGTTCTTCTCTTACTGGGTAGTTTGTGCCGGAAGGAAGGGTGGCAGGATCGCCACCTCAGTGCCCTCATTGTTCAGCACAGTGGCCGGCACAGGGAGGGTACTCAGTTCACTAAAGGATCTCCACAAAACAACAACAACAACAATGATTCCCTTGTTTCCCCTTAATGCTCCCACTTGACAGTTCTGCAACCTGCAATGGAAGCCACCCGAATTTTCTCCTTTTCATCCTTCAGGTCACAGCTTAAATGACACTCCCTCAGAGACCATTCCCCAATCCCTTAGACCACACTGACATCCCCTTTGGTAAGACTCAGCATCGTTGTAATCACATGGCATTCTAGTGATTTCATTGTATACTAGTTTATTTAATCCATACAGCAATCCAATCGGGATTATCCCCAGTTTACAGATGAGGAAACTGAGGCATTTGAACGCAGGCAGTCTGACTCAGGGTCTGTGTGCCTATCTGACTTCTTTAATGCCTGTTTATCAGCCACCACCTCCCTCCCCGACACACACACACACGCACACACACGCACACACACACACAAGCCATCAGACAGCAAGTTCTAAAGGAGTCAGGCCTAACTTGTTGGCAACGTTCCCCAACCCCAAACCCAGCACCTGGCACAAAGTAGATGTGTTGATGGATTGATTCCAAGTTCCTGAGAACGGACTGACAAACTTTTGGAACCCAGCAATTCATACCTGTGCCCCTGGGTCAAGAGATACAACTCTGAGTGGCCCATCTCATAGAGCCAGAGAGAGTTTGCCACTTCTCATGACAAGGCCAGGTGCCTAAAGCTCAATAATGCAGAGGTTTCAGAGCTGGTTTTTACCTCTGCAGGAAACAGGAGACATCTCAGCACCATATCAGGGCATGAATGTCCTGGTGACTCTGGCCACTGAGTGGAATCCAGGAATGACCTTCAGAAATGTACCAACTTCTCTTCAATAAAAGAGCTGATGTCTGTTAAGCCCTTCTACAGTGTTCCAGAAACTCTCTGCCATAAGATCAGATCCTCACAACAATTTTTCAAGGAAACTTTGCTGTGAGGATTTGAGATCACAAGAGGATACTCCATGAGGACAGGGCTCTATATTCTAGCACCTAGAACAGCTCATCATGGCATAGGGTGGGTGTTAAATTAGCATTTGTTGAGTGACTTTTGTAGCTGAGGACACTGAGGCTCAGTAAACTCCAGGGACCACCCCCTTCCCCACACAGCTGGTAAGCTGTGCAGCTGGGGTCTCAGTGTGAGGCTCTCTGGAGCTATGTTCATGCTTTTCCCACTACGTCATGCTTACTCCATGTAATTTCCCATTCTCAAGAAACTTCACAGTGTTGTTAGGGTCTTCAAGATTGAGGAGTGAGGGACACATCATCCAGGGCCCAAAGTGTGGCTCTGTAAAGATGTATTCGTTGGCTTGGACTGGCTGTGGATGTCAGAGAACTTCAGAAACCTTTCGGTCTTAAAGCAGATTGGGGCTGTGTAAGTGTGGACACCATATTCTGAGGGACTGGTGACTCCCCCTGCCCCATGGTTCCCAGGTCCTGTCTGTTCCCTTCATTGTCACTGTTTGCAAAAAAAGTCAGAAAGGCTCTCTTGGCATTCTCTCTTTTTCCTGAACTTTCATGTCAGCAGGCTCTCTTCTTTTCCTGAACATTCGTGAGCCACTGATGTCCCCTGTTAAATGTGCTGCTTTCAGGGCTAACTTTCAGGCTGGATTAAAAGATACGCAGTCCTGTACAAGCGTTAACTCGTGGCCGTGTGCTATATTTTTAAAGGCCCAGAGAGCTGCCGAAGTATGAAATGACATATCTTTTACAAATGACTGACCTCATTTCAATCTACAAAAATGCTAGACCCATTATTTATGTGGATTACCTATCCCCTCATTATAAATCTTGGGGAAAAATTTCTATCTACCCCCTTTCATGTTACATATTTTTGAGATTCTATTTCTGTTACTTGCAAAAAGTTTAGCTTCCAAAGTACTGTGGTTGCTCTGGAAGAAGATGAACTATTTTAACTAGTTATAGAACAGGTGCTGTCAGATATGAATTTATCAACCTCCTTGTCTATTATGTCCTTTCTCTTTTGGGGTGGAGGGGAGCTGGCTAGTATGGGGACCCAAACCCTTGACCTTTGTTTTATAACACTGAGCTCTAACCAATTGAACTAAGTGGATAGCCCAAATGTTCTTTCTTATTTGGAGTGCGTGCGTGCGTGCGTGTGTGTGTGTGTGTGTAGGAATCAGAACATGGTGATGGGTCTGCGAGGCAAGTAATGGGTATGGAAGCTCTGTTAACATCTGATTTAGGTAGCCATGGCTCTCAATTTACAAATTGAAAAATGGGTAACAGTTAAGTTCAGAGAATATGTGCCTGTGTAAGAAAATGATCTAACTAGACTTGTATGTTAGTGAGTGAGGCAATTGGTCACTACATGGCATAATTTGAGCTCAAATTATACCAAAAACAAACTACCTGAATTTTAATACTGTTAGGGTCAGGTTTGCTACCCCTGCTCACAGTGCTGTTAATCTGAGTGTTAACAGGTAAAGTCAAATGTAGATTAGATCAGACTGAAGAAGCAGTATCTGAAATGGAAACTGCGCGGAATTTAGAATCTCACCTCTGCCATTATTTGCTGTGTGTTCTTTGGCAAATCCCTTACCCTTTCTGAGCCTCATTTTCTCCCATCTCTAAAATAAGTTCCATGATATTTACTTCACGGAGTTGTGGTAAGCGTCTGATGGGAGAATGTTAGTGACAGCACTAATGCGTCCCACCTAGCTCCCTTAAACTGGGGCTGTCATCTCACTTAGCCTACCTGAGGCTTAAACTGATGACTGCATAGTGCCCACAACAGCTGCACCCCACTCTTAGCTTTCCTCTGCCTTTCTCTCAGCTGAGGATATTTTACACTTTGTGGTTCTCTCTTATTCTTAATATTCTTGGGTTATCTCATGTTTGCTAGTCAGATCATGAGTAGAAAATGAACAGACTCTGCTAAAATTTGTAAGTGTTGGTTGAAAGAGTGAAATTCCGGTTAAGGCTGTTTTTGCCAATCATCGTACTGTGCATGTGTTAATATCTTAATGCAGCCTGGCACTTGCTTTACAATTTTGGGAGCCTGTAAGTGTTGGTTGAAAGAGTGAAATTCCGGTTAAGGCTGTTTTTGCCAATCATTGTACTGTGCATGTGTTAATATCTTAATGCAGCCTGGCACTTGCTTTACAATTTTGGGAGCCTTGACACTTTATCTCCTCAGCACCCTGTAATCAGTCATCAACGAAGAGGCTTGGTCTCAGGCCTCCAACCTATCATGTGCGGAATCTCAGAAACGCGGATGGACCAGCATGGAGGTTACACGCTCTGCCTCTGGAGTGAGACTGCCCACTTGTGAATCCTGTCCTGCACTGCTAGCCTTGGGCCTGTGGGCCTGCCAAACATCCTTGTGCCTCAGCCAGCACACTGTGAAATGGGGATGTGAATAATGCTTCCTCATTAAGCATTAGTGTTAATATTAATATCAGCATTAGTATTATTTCAGCTTTTTGGTCTTGGAAAATGAACTTGTTCAGATCAGATTCTACTGGTTACAAACATGGAAACCATTCAAACAAAGTCAAGTAAAAGGGGATTATGAAGACATATGAGAGATTCTCAGGGAAATACAGTGTGGAAAGTACAGCCGGGCCTAATGGGAACCAGAAAGTCATCTGCCTTGATATCTCTCTACCTACATGCACTCACTTATGTATGCACGTGCACACACATACACAGAATTTTCTATCATTTCCCTCTTTGCATTTGCCCCAATCTCCAAGTGGCAGATCAGCATTCTCTGTTTCTCCTCGTTTCTGCTCCTCCATACAACTTTGACTTGCATGTGGTCTTAACCTGCTGCCATGGGCCAACTCTGGTCCTGACTCTACTGGGGCTTAAATATCCAATTTTCACAGCCATGTGACTACAGGCACTGCATTTCTTGAGTGAAATTCTAGATAGAAGCTGACTGAATTTTGGCCAGATTGTGGATTGTTTCTTCTGGGCTCAGATATGGTACCTTGGTCAAATCTTCTGTGATTGTTGAATGAGTCATATGACACTGGAATCACTCTGTGCAAGGGGTGCAGGCAGGGCCCAGTGAGCTAGAAGCAGGAATTCTATCATAATTAAAGATTTAAGAACACAAATTTGACTGTAACTATGAAAACTGTTAAATTTTAATTTTCATAGAAAAATCTTTTCATAATACATTATTCATTTTCCCATGTTTTATAAAATAACTTTTTCTGATAAAAGAAATACATACATATTATAACTTTTGGAAAATATACAAAAGAATATTAAATATAAAAATAAACCTCAATCTCATCACTTAGGGATTAAATTGATTAATATTTTCATATATTTCTTCTTTCTTCCCCTAGTATATTTTTTCATGGTTGAAGTTATAAGTATTATTTCATAACATAGTTTTTCTTGGTTTGAGTCCTCCAGGAACAAATTCTGAAATAAAGATTCAAGAACACATAATTTATTTTTAAGGCAATTTCAGGAAACACCAGTAGGAAGGCAGTGAAGAGACACAGGGAAGGGGAATGTTCCGGTCACTACTGCTGTGTAACAAATTACTCCTCAATGGTATAAAACAACTTCCATGCTCTTCTGCATCAGATCTTAGGCATCAGGAACTCAGGAAGGGCTCAGCTGTGATCCTGAGCAACGACCAGAGCATCTGCATGTGGCGCTCTAACATAGCGGCTTCAGGGTTGTCAGACTTCTTACCCAGTGACTAGTTTCCCTAAGAGTGAGTGTCCGAGGGAACCAGACAGAAGCTGATGGCCTCTTATGGTCTAGCTTTGAAAACCAGATAGTGTCATTTATGCCATACTCTTTTAGTGAAAGCAGTCACAAGCCCACAGGGGAGGGGACATAGAGTCTACCACTTCATGGGAGGAGTGCTGAAAAATCTGAAGCCTTAAAAAAAATCACCACAGAAAGGAAGCCAACAAATAGTATATAATTAACCCAATTGGCACTGTGTTGCACCAGGAGCTGAGTTCTGCTGGAGAAGTTTTGGACATTTTGTGTAGAGAAAACATCTCAAAATTGTCCCTATGGAAGGCTGAGGAAGCTAAGATATTTAAACAGCAGTTTGTCATCAGTAATTGGTTTGGGCTGGGAGCAGGAGGAGGGAGTGTCCCCCAGTGTTGATGTCTAGCACACTCCTGGCCGGAGGACAGCCTCAGGCAGGGTTTCATGTGTTCACAGCAAGCTTCGTTCTGTACAAAGGTGAATGCCAAGAGGTTCTGAGGGAGCTACCAACGGTACCTGCTACAACAGATCTTAAACATTTTTTCCTTGTCATTAAGTATTCTTTGTGACAACTTTTAATAGTTACACAGATATTTTATTTTGTTTAATTAACATCTCTGTGTATAAAGCTGAGGACCAGGAGAAATGAAATCCCTCCACTGTGTCAATTAATGCCATCGCATGTTCTCTAACCTTATTCACCTTTCTGGTTTTCCTTAGTCAGCTCCTTCTCTACACCGAACTTTCACCTCTTTCCCCAAGACCCCTTTTCAAATTGGACCCCTTTTACTCTCAAAAGAGACCTAATTTGCTTCAGTGGGAAAAATAGAGGTCAGTAGATGATTAACCTCACCTTTGTCTTTTCCTGCCTACCCATTTTCTACCTCTAATCCCTTTCTTATTCCCTTTCTTCCGATCTCAGAGGGTAAGAAGTTCCTTCTCCAGTTCGAGACCAGCCTTCTATCTCCCCATCTCTACTTGAATCCCAGCCCCAACCCCACCTGAGTTGTTCCTGCTTCCTCCTGGGTCTTATCTCATTAGTTCTCCTTTATCTTCAACCTCTCATTCTGTGCTTCTGCCTGCCTCCCTATAGACATGCCCAAGCTTTTCTTCAGAAGGAAATAAGCTGCCTTTATCTGTCTACAACTAACTGTATAATCGCTCTTCTCCTTCCCATTCATTCCTCAGTCCGCTGCCTGGAGCTTCTGCCCTGCGCCTCTTCTGAAACTGCTCTTGCTGTCATCAACCATCAAGCACCAGTTGCCTGCCTGGCTCTTAGAGCCCTGCTGTACTGGAGTCCACCGCTTGCTCCCTTCTCTCTTAAAGCTCTCTGTTCTCTTGGCCTCCATGACTCTGCACTTCCCTGATTAACCATGTCTTATGAACGGTTCTGCTCTCTCTCTTTTGCTGGCTACCCTTCCTTTGGCTAGTCCAAAAATGCTGCTGTTCCCTGTTTGCTTTTTGTCTACACTTTCGCCCTAGGTGATTGTATCTTCTTCCATGCTCCCAATTGTAGGTCTATAATCCCTTATCAGAAAACCTTGGGCCAGATGGCTTCAGAACTCAGAATTGTTCAGATTTTAGAAAGGCAATAAGGAGCTTATACTGAAAATTATGTGCTGGTCCCAGTAGGGTCTGGGACAGCACCTGTAATCAAGCATACGGATATTTCTGTAGTGAAACACAGAAATATATTCAGACTAGATAGGATTTTTTAAAGGGGCTATAAATAGTTCTCATATTTGAGGGTATTTCAAAAACTTCATGGAAGGATTCATACTATCTTTTGATTCTATTTTTCCACGAACTTTTTGAAGTACCCTCATATGTTCAGGTCAGGTTTTGGTGTCAAAAGGGCTCAGATCTGATCAGGGTTTGCTACTAAATGAATTTTTAAAAGACTATTGTTTTTTAGATTTTCTTTCTTTCTTTCTTTCTTTCTTTTTTTTTTGATTCGGAAATTGCCCAAGAACCTGGAGTTCTAACTTCCAAAGGCAGGAGAAGATGGGTGTCTCAGTTCTAGAAGAGAGAACGAGCAAATTTGCCTTTTCTCTGCCTTTTTATTCTATCCAAGCCCTCAACCAACTGCACGGTGCCTGTGCACATTGGTTGGGAGCAGATCTCCTTTAGCCCACAGTTATTCAAATGCCAGTATCTTCTGGAAACATCAATGCAGACGTACCCAGAAATAATGCTTTACCAGCTATCGAGTCAAGTCGGCACCTAAAATTAACCATCACAGATCCAAAGAATTAAGTGACTTTTTAAGGTCTTCCAGTAATATGAAGAAGCACCTTATGTGAAAAATAGTTAATGGTAATAATGAATCTGATGAAGGAGCAGGAGAAAGAGGGAAAGGAGAAAGAAAGAAAATGGAAAGGAAAGAAGTGTGAAGAGCCAACAATATGGATCTTTTGATGGGTAATTAAGGGAAAAGGATTGTCATGGCTTATGACCTAATAAGGCTTCTTCCCAAGCAGCAGTAAAGAATGAGAATATTGGTTTAAACATAGAAAATCTGATACAAACAGAACATCTGAAGGAAGTTTTGTTTTCAAAAGAGGGTGATATGCACATCTGCCACAGAATTAGCATTCGTTAGGGGTTTTTGTGCTATGAACTTTGCAAGTCTGATTCATCACACGTTACAAAGAAAATGATCTTAAGATCATGAGTTTTCTTCCTGCTTCTGTCCTTATGAATATTACAGTTCATGAGACATTGAGAGGACTGAAGCAGAGTGTTAAATAATAGATGTTTAGTTAAATAAAACAAGATAGCTAAGTCGGAGAAACTTGTTAAAGAGATGCACAGAATTGCGTCCTCAAACAAGGATTTTTCATAATTAAAGGACTTTGAGAAACCTTTTCAGACTTTTCAGTTCACAAAATGGTACTTAAAAAATTGTTGTGACAAGACTTCTGAGCACAAAATGTTAAAACCTTAGGAAAATAAAACAGAATGGTGTTTTTTCCACCCTCCTTCTTCAAGGAAGTAATGCAAGATAGCATTGTAATTAAGAGTCCAGGTTTGAGAATCAAAATTCTTGGGTTCAGACCCTGGCTCCATCACTTACTGGCTGCACAACTTTGCGCAAGTGACTTCATTTCTCTTTCTAAGCCATAGTTTTCCTATTTGTGCAATGAGAATAATTGCACCTACTTCACTGAGTTGTAGCAACGATTGGATAAAATAATATATATAAAGTGCTTAGCACATTGCCTCTCTGGCACATATTACTAGGTGCTCAAAAAATGTTGGCTAGTAGTACTATAACATAATCAATTACTTTTTTCCACCAGAAGTGGTTGTACAACCATATTAAGTGACTACTTTCTCACAGTTACTTTGATATTCATCTATTGATCTATTCAGACTACCGTATAACATAATCAATTACTTTTTTCCACCAGAAGTGGTTGTACAACCGTATTAAGTGACTACTTTCTCACAGTTACTTTGATATTCATCTATTGATCTATTCAGACTACCCCAAAGTCCGAATGGATTACACCATAATCTACAATGATGAAGAGGCATCTTATATGAGGAAAGAGCCCCAAACATGGATTTTTTGATGAATGATGAAGGGAGAAGCATCCTTGATGTGGGATCTACAGCTTGTTACATATTGGACCAAAACAGAAAAGTTAACAGAAATCAGCCCGAATGCTTAATTCCAAGGACACCAACTCTCAGAAAAGGATTTCATTGCAAGGACCAGTGTTACCACCTTCTCTCTGCAATTTGCATGTAAGAAGTACTCAGGATGAAGGGGGCTTCCCTCTGACTCCCTCCTTTACTTGATGGAAACAACACTCTGTGATCATGGGAATGAGGACTACCCCAGGCCTCTAGGGAACCCCTTCCTGATTCTCTCTTTTATCCTTTTTCAATTTTTTTTTTTTACCTGTGGTAAAATACACACACAAAATTTACCATCACAATCATTTTTAAGTAGCCAAAATTCAATACACTCATGTTGTACAAACTATCACCACCATCTATAACTCTTTCCATCTTGCAAAACTGAAATCCTGTACCCATTAAACAAAAACTCCCCATTTTCCCTCCCTCCATCTCCTGATGACCACCTTTCTACTGTCTTGATGGTTTTGACTACTCTGAGTACCTCATACAAGTAGAATCATACAGTATTCGTCTTTTTGTGACTGGTTTATTTCACTTAGCATAATGTCCTGAAGGTCCATCTATGTTATAGCATGTGTTGACATTTCTTTTTTTTTTTTTTTTTAAGACTGAATAGTATTCCATTGTATATCTATACCACATTTTGCTTATCCATTCATCCATTGATGTACACTTGAGTTGCTTCCACATTTTAACTACTGTAAGCAGTGCTGCTATGAATACAGTTGTACAAATATTTCTTCAAGACCCTGCTTTCAATTCTTTTTTTTGTGTGTGTGTGACCCGTAATGGGGTCGCAACCCTTGGCTTGGTGTTGTCTGCACAGCACTCAGCCAGCAAGCGCACCAGCCATCCCCATATAGGATCCGAACCCGCGGCGGGGGTGCTGCTGTGCTCCCAGCACTGCACTCTCCCAAGTGAGCCACGGGGTCGGGCCCGGCTTTCGATTCTTTTGGGTATATACTCAGCAGTGGAATTGCTGGATCATATGCTAGTTCTATTTTTAATTTTTTGAGGACCGATCATACTGTTTTCCATAATGGCTGTATCATTTTGCATTCCCACCAACAGTGCACAACATTCTCACCAACACTTGTTATTTTGTTTTTTTTTTTTCTTGATAGTAACCATCCTAATAGATGTGAGGTGGTATCTCATAGTTTTGATTTCTATTTCCGTAATGATTGGTGATGTCCAGCACTATATTAAACAGAAATGTTGAAAGTGAGCACCCTTCCCTCATTTCTGATCTTAGAGGGAAAACTTTCAGTCTTTCACTGTTAAGTATGATGTTAGCTGTGGGTTTTTTTTAATATGTGACTTTTGTTATGCTGCAGTACTTACTATTCCTAGTTTGTCGAGTGTTGTATCATGAAGAGTGTTAAATTTTGTCAAATGCTTTTTTTGCATCAATTGAGACAATTACGTGTTTTTTCCTTCATTCTGTTAATGTGGTATATTACATTAGTTAATTTTTATATGTTGAACAATCCCTGCTGCTATGGATTGAGTTGTGTCCCCTAAAGTTCCGTATATTAGAAACTTAACCACCACTATGATAATGTTAAGGGGGTGGGAAATCCTATCATGGTAATTGAAAGGTGGGGCCTTGAAAAGGTGATTAGACTGTGAGGACCATGCCCTATTGAATGGATTAATCCATTGATGGTTTAAGGTAGTCACAAGCGTGGCTATGATGGCTTTATAAGGAGATAGTGAGGAGCTTAGTCTCTTTCTCTTACTCCTACCATATTTTCCATGAGACACTCTGCAGTACTGTGAAGAGTCACCACTCACCAACAAGGCCTTCAACAGATGTGTTCCCTGGACTTTGCAGTACCCACCCTCTGAAACTGTAAGCAATAAATATTGTTTCCTTACAAATTACCCAGTTTCAGGTATTTTGATTATAAGCAACAGAAACAGACTAATAAACCCGCATTCCAGTAATAAATCTTACTTGGTCATTGTGTATAATTCTTTTAATATGCTGTGAATTCATTTCAGGTATTTTGATTATAAGCAACAGAAACAGACTAATAAACCCACATTCCAGTAATAAATCTTACTTGGTCATTGTGTATAATTCTTTTAATATGCTGTGAATTCAGTTTGCTAGTATTTCATTGAGAATTTTTGCATTAATGTTCATAAGGGATATTGGTCTGTAGTTCTTTTGTTTGTTTGCTTTCTCTTCTTGTATTATCTCTGTTTGACTTTGCTGTCAGGGTACTGCTGGCTTCATACAATGAGTTAGAATGTGTTCCCTCCTTTTCAATTTTTTGGAAAAGATTGGGAAAGATTGATATTAGTTCTTTAAATGTTTGGTAGAATTAACTAATAAAGCCAAAGGTCCAGGGCTTTTCTTTGTTGGGCAAGTTTTGATTACTGATTATGTGTCTCATAATAGACCATCAAAATATATGAAGCAAAAACTGAATTGAAGAGAGAAATAGACAGTTCTACAGTAATAGTTGGAGATTTCCACACCCCACTCCCAATAATGGACAGAAGAACCTGCCAGAAGATAAACAAGTATGGATTTTTGATTACTTACCAGTTATAGGTCTATTCAGATTTTCTATTTCTATGTGATTTAGTCTTGGCAAGTTTTGGGTTTCTAGGAATTTGCCCATTTTATCTAGCTTACTCAATTTGTTGGCATACAATTGTTCATGTTACTCATTTACAATCCTTTTTATTTCTGTAGAATCAGTAGTAATGTCTCCACTTTCATTTCTAATTTTGGTATTTTTAGTCTTCACTCTTTAGATTTGTCAATTTTGTTAATCTTTTCAAAGGACCAACTTTTGGTTTCATTGAGTTTCTCTATTGTTTTTCTATTCTCTATTTCATTTTTCTTTGTTTTAATCTTTATTTTTTCTCTCCTTCAGCTAGCTTTGGATTTAGTTTGTCCTTTTTCTAGCTCCTTAAGTTGTAAAGTTAGGTTGTTGATTTCAGATATTTCTTGTTTTTTAATATAAGCATTTATAGCTATAAGTTTCCCCCTTAACACTGCTTTCAATGCATTCCATGTGTTTTGGTATGTTGTGTTTATATTTTCATTCATTTTTAAGTATTTTCTAATTTTCCTTGTGACTTATTCTTTGATCCACTGGTTGTTTAGGAGTGTGTTGTTTAATTTCCACAAGTTTGTGAATTTTCCAGTTTTACTTCTGTTATTAATTTTTAACTTCATCCCATTGTGGTCAAAGAAGATATTTTGTATGATATCTATCTCTGTAAATTTATCAAGATTTAATTTGTGGGCTAAGACACAATCCTAGAAAATGTCTTATGTGTGCCTGAGAAGAATGTGTATGTTGTTGTTGAGTACAGTGTATTGTATATGTCCATTAGCTCTAGCTGGCTTATTTCTTTACTTATTTTCTGTCTGGTAGTTCTATTCACTATTGAGAGTGGGGTATGAAATCTTCAACTATTATTGTAGAACTATCTATTTTTCCCTTCAATTCTGTCAGTTTTTGCTTCATATATTTTGATGGTCTATTATCAGATGTGTAAATGTTTTTTAATTATTATATCTTCTTGCTGTATCAAGCCACTTATTAATAAATAATATCCTTTTGTCTTATCAACTTTTAAATTTGAAGACTATTTTGTCTGATATTAATATAGCCACCCCTGCTCTCTTTTGGTTACTGTTTGCATGGGATATCTTTTTCCATCCTTTCAGCTATTTGTGTCTTTGGATCTAAAGTTGAGTCTCTTATAGACAGTCTCTTATATATTTGGATCATGTGTTTTTATCTATGCTGCCAATCTTTGTCTTTTGATTGGAGAGTTTAATCCATTTACACTTAAAATAATTAGTTATAAGAAATGACATGTCATTTCTCCATTTGTTTTCTATACTCCCTATAGCTTTTTTGTCCCTTATTTCCTGCATTGTCATCTTTTTATTTAGTAGATTTTTTTGTAGCGAAATGTTTAAATTCCTTTATCATGTGTATTCTATAGCTATTGTTGTTACCATGGGGATTACCAGATATCCTAAAGTTATAGCACTTTATATATATAATTTGAATTTATGCCTATTTGAGGGTGTAACTTAGTGATAGAGCACATGCTTAGTGCGCATGAGATCCTGGGTTCAATCCCTAGTATCTTCATTCTTGTTTCTAATTCACCCACTCTCACAGGAGCTCTCTAAGAAGGCAGCCATAAAATCTCCCCTTGCTGAATTTATACCAGCTTAACTTCAGTAACATATAAAAACTTTTCTCCCTTTTAACTCCCTACCCCTTTCTGTTGCTGATGTCACAAAATTACATCTTTATACATTGTGTGCCCCCAAAATTAAACTAATAATTTTTGGGGCCGGCCCGGTGGCGCACTGGAGAGTGCGCCACTTGGGAGTGCGGCGGCGCTCCCGCCGAGGGTTCGGATCCCATGTGGAGACCGGTTCCCGCTCACTGGCTGAGCATGGTGCGGGCGCAACACCGAGGGTTGCGATCCTGTTGCCGGTCAGTAAAAAAAAAAAAAACTAATAATTTTATTTTATTTTATTTTATTATTATTTTTTTTCCCGTTTTGTCTTTTTTCGTGCCCGGCAACGGATCGCAACCCTCAGTGTCGCGCCCGTACCCACAATTTATGGCAGTAACAGAAAATCCAGGATGAGAAACAAGCTTTTGATGTTTTGGTTCTGGAATTAGAAATTGTGTTGTCCTAGCCCAATGTGCCTGTCGTTAGCCACATTTGGAAAGAACTCTCATTTTGGTGGCAGTAAAACTGGCTTTAAAGCATTTCAGTTTCTTATTTGTATAAAGTTGTGTAACGGCCTTCTTTGGTCCCTTCTATTTCCCTTTGGAGAGGTAGAAGGGACTCTCCCAAGGTCTGTGGTTTCCTTTACATGTATTTGAGAAATAAACAAACACAAATCTTGATTGTACCATGAAGTTCACAGTTTCCAACTTCTTTGGCTGAGGTTTGAACCAATTCTTTAAGTTCTGTTTCCTTCTTTGCCCCCCTTTGCTTTGCCACCAATGTTGCTTCTTCCAGGGACTTGTTCTTCTGGCCTCGGAGGTTTCTGATAAGCAATCTACTGATATTCTTATTATGGATCCCTTATATGTGATGAGTCACTGTTCTCTTGCTACTTTCAACATTCTCTCTTTGTCTTTTGAAAGTATGATTATAATGTGTCTCAGTGTGGGTCTCTTCATGATCATCTTACTTGGAGTTTGTTTAGCTTCTTGGATGTTTATATTCATGTCTTTTGTCAGATTTGGGAAATTTTTAGCTATTATTTTTTCAAATATTCTCTCTGTCCCTTCTCTTTTTTTTTTTCTTTTTCTTTTTTGGGATTCCCATTATGCATATATCGGTCCTCTTGATGATGTACCACAGGTTCTATAATATCTATTCATTTTTCTTCAATCTTTTTTCTTTCTATTCCTCAAACTCAATAATTTTAGTTGTCCCATCCTCAAGTTTACTGATTCTTTCTACTGCCTACTCAAATATGCCTTTGAATCTCACTAGCAAAATTTTCATTTTAGTTGTACTTTTCAGCTCCAGAATTTCTCTTTTACTTCTTTTTAGGTTTTCTGTATTGATATTTCTATTTTGTTCACAGATCATTTTCTTGACTTTCTCCACATCTTGTTTTAGTTCTTTGAGCATCTTTAAGACAGTTGTTTAAAGATCTGCCATCAAGTCTTTTTCTGGGACAGATCCTGTTGATTTATTTTTTCCTTTGAATGGGCCAGACTTTCCTGTTTCTCTACATACCTCATGATTAGTATTATTATCTTTCTTTGTCAAAAACTGGATATTTGAATCTAACAATGTAACTCTGGAAATCAAATTCTCCCTCTTCTGTGGGGTTTTCTTGTTTTTGTTATTGTTTTCTTTAATGCTATAGGCTAACTCTGTGCCAAGCATCAGCCTAAGGTTAAAACTTAAGATCTTCTCAGGTATTTTCTGAACCTGCACCTTTCCCTGGACATGCCCAGTCACTTTGTAATTTTTCCTGTGTATACAGTTGTTTTTAAGTGTCTTAGTCCATACTGTCCATCTTCCAAAACAGGGAAAAGAGAAACATGTAAAGGGGTGGAGAATAGCATGTCTGCCCTTTAAATTCCCTGAAAGTCACTTGGCCTGAGCTGAAGAGGCTTGCAACAATGGAGGAGGTGCAAACACACTGGCAGCCCACTTCTTTGTTTGCACCTCCATGATCAAAAGCAGTAATCATCATTCAGGGCATAGATCCCCAATATTTTGAAGATGGGGTTCTTTTTGTCCATCTTAGCTCCCATGAGCTGTGTGCAAATTGCCTCAGGAACACATGCACACCTGCCTGCCATAGCACTGTGGGTGGGGCACGGTTAGCTACTATGCGAGAGCTGAAACTGACCAAAATTAACCTCAATTTACAATCTAGGGCGTCCCCCTGGAAGTTGCAAGCCTTCAATGAACTCTAGAATTTCAAAGTAGTTACACCAGACAGATTTTGCCTGTGCAATTGTTGTTTATATGGGGAGATAGATTCCTGGTGCTTTTTACTCTGCCATCTTCCCAGCCCTGGTTCTCTTTTAATGCCGTGTTCTAAAAACAGTTCCTCCACATCCACTAGCTACAGACTTGAAGGGTGTGAAAAAAATCACAAGAATGGTCTTTGTCCTCAAGGAACTTGCAGTCTCAAGATGAAAGTTGACTTGCTTACATATTATTATATGTTTGGCAGATTTCTCTCTGGACAAATGTATCAAGACAAATGAAAATTTTTTAAAAACCATGAACAATCACTTGTGCTATTCCTCCCAAAGAAGAGAATGTACTATCAACACAATTTATGGCAGTAACAGAAAATCCAGGATGAGAAACAAGCTTTTGATGTTTTGGTTCTGGAATTAGAAATTGTGTTGTCCTAGCCCAATGTGCCTGTCGTTAGCCACATTTGGAAAGAACTCTCATTTTGGTGGCAGTAAAACTGGCTTTAAAGCATTTCAGTTTCTTATTTGTATAAAGTTGTGTAACGGCCTTCTTTGGTCCCTTCTATTTCCCTTTGGAGAGGTAGAAGGGACTCTCCCAAGGTCTGTGGTTTCCTTTACATGTATTTGAGAAATAAACAAACACAAATCTTGATTGTACCATGAAGTTCACAGTTTCCAACTTCTTTGGCTGAGGTTTGAACCAATTCTTTAAGTTCTGTTTCCTTCTTTGCCCCCCTTTGCTTTGCCACCAATGTTGCTTCTTCCAGGGACTTGTTATAGAAGTTTTGTGATCTTTTCTGGTAGGTTTCTTGTGGATCTTGCATGGAAAGCATTCTGCATTTGGGCATATTTCTTTATGTAGTATGTTTCTTATGTAAAACAAACTAATCTTCCTTTGAAGGAGACCACATTTAGAAACAGAAACTTAGAAGTCTGGGTTCTGATATTTTCAATGATAGGTAATCTAAGCAGGAATCTATAGAACACCAGGACTGTGTTTTTACCTAATGGGTTTTTTTTTTTTTCCTTTTTGTCTTTTTTCGTGACTGATCTAAGCAGGAATCTATAGACCACCAGGACTGTGTTTTTACCTAATGGGTTTTTTTTTTTTTTCCTTTTTGTCTTTTTTCGTGACCGGCAACGGATCGCAACCCTCGGTGCTGCGCCCGCACCTCGCTCAGCCAGTGAGCGGGAACCGGTCTGTATGTGGGATCCGAACCCTTGGCGGGAGTGCCGCCGCGCTCCCAA
>NW_007726797.1:475002-486224 GCF_000696425.1 Galeopterus variegatus
AGGAGACCACATTTAGAAACAGAAACTTAGAAGTCTGGGTTCTGATATTTTCAATGATAGGTGATCTAAGCAGGAATCTATAGACCACCAGGACTGTGTTTTTACCTAATGGGTTTTTTTTTTTTTCCTTTTTGTCTTTTTTCGTGACTGGCAACGGATCGCAACCCTCAGTGTTGCGCTCGTACCGGACCGGGACCGGCAACGGGATCGCAACCCTCGGTGCTGCGCCCGCACCTCGCTCAGCCAGTGAGCGGGAACCGGTCTGTATGTGGGATCCGAACCCTTGGCGGGAGTGCCGCCGCGCTCCCAAGCAGCGCACTGTAGCAGTGCACCATCGGGCCGGCCCTAATGGGTTTTTTAATAAGCTAGAAGTTTCTTCAAATTGGGGGATTTGATCATTAACTTATTAAAAAGAATACAACATGATCTGAGCATCTAATATGAGATTCTATATCATTTTGAGTTATACCCTATGTGCTATGTGGCTACTAGTAAAATAAAAGGCAATTAGATTAGATTAAGTTCACCATTATTCTGTGAAGTAAGTTAAAAGCTATATCTTGAAAAATCAGAAGGTCAAGTCTGGTCATTTTAGTAACTGGCTGCAAGGGGAGAGACTATGGAGAAGTCCTATCACAATAAAGAGAGAAGCATGAACCTCATGTTTCACATGGGGGGGAGAAAAGAGCTCATATTGATTAAGTTGCTGAGTGCTTTTCATATGTTGTTTTAAATAATGTCAAAATGCTATGAGACTTCCATTATCATGACCTGTTTATAAAAGAGGAAATGGAGGGGTTAAGTAATTTGCCCAAGGCCATGTGGCTAGAAAGTGATGGAACATGGAACATTAACAGATTCCTAAGTTTATCTTTTTGGCACTAAACCATCTGATACATAGTTTGTTTGTTTTTCTTATACTAAAACTTCCTTTTTATTAGATAATGCATAGCTCAATGTCAAAATACATTGGCTTTATTACCTTGATGGAGTACAGGACTCATTTTAGGATTATATTAGAGTGCATAAAGTAGAAGAGAAAGCACGTACTGTTTATTCTTCACTGAAGAACCTTAGCCTTGTGCTTTCTGTGTAGTGGGTGCTTCATGAATGAATGAAATCTAAACAGTGTCAATGTTTAGATTTATTATTCCCTGAGCTGAGTGAAGAAAGATTAAAAGAAATACTAAAATATTTGTAGTTGTTATTATTTATGAAGTTCATTGGTCAACTAGGTTATGAAAATCCTATTGTAACTTGTATTGATAGCCTTTTAGAACAGAACCATATTAAAGGTTAAGTTTTGGGATCTGCTTCATGCTTCCAAGGAAGGCCTGTGGAAACTGTGACCTTGGGAAAGTCACTTAACATCTCACCTTATTTCCTTCATTAGTCTAATGGAGGTAATTCCTTATTTGCCTAAAGGTAGAGAGTCTTCATAGATGTTATTTTTTTCTCATTGTTAAAAATATTTATTATGATACAGTCTATCATGAACAAGTCATTAGAGGTTCTGCTTGGCCACAGATGCATCTGTGAAGTGAGAGCCCTGTGCCATCCAAGTGGTGAACAATTGAACGATGTACCATTTCTCATCATACCTCCACATTATTCTTATCCATTAATTGCTTCCAAATCCAGATGACCAAATAGTCTTTTATCTCCAAAGCAGGCTTAAAGCAGTTGGTGCAGACATTCCAGGATCTGCACTAGTCTTAAATCCAAGGTAAGTCACAAGAGAAATAAAGCTGCAGTAGATGGCAAGCTGTCTGCCCTTGAAGAGTGGCTCAGCCTCTGCTTGGCCTCTTGGCTCAGCTTCACCATGGTGACAGCCAGGGCAGCGCAGTGAGGTGATGGGTGGTTTTTGATACCCCTTTTGGTAGTTTCTGTGATATGAAAATCCTAACTCCTTAACATGTGATATGGTCCCATTTTACCCTCTGGCCTTTTCTCTTACACTCCCCTTTCTGCAGTTCACGTAATCCAGGCAAGACAGTCCTGTATTCATCTAAAAGTACAGCATAGAACTATCTAAAGTACAGCATAGAACTATAGTTAATGATATTGTCCCCCAAACATGCCCAAGCTCTCCCACTCCAGGACTTTCTTCCACTAGAATCTTTTTCCATCCCCACTCACTCTTCAATCTTCTCTCTACAAACTCTCAAGTTGCTTCAGGGCTGAGGCTGTGCTTTGCCACCTCTGCATTTCCCCACATCTACCAGACAGCCTGGTGTATTATATGAGATCAACAGATATCTTTTTGGAGTAAGAAAAAATGAACAAAAAGAGAATCCTATTGAATGGAGAAGATGGTAATATCACCAGTTGTTGCCAAAATGTCAGTGCTGCTTTTCTACCTGGTGATCCCAGCCCCTTCCACACTGAATCTACACTCAAGCTACATGTTACCCTTCAATGTCATCTTATCATATTCTTACCCTTTTTTTAAAGCTATCCTTTCATGATTTCTCTTAAGCCGAAAGGTTAGGAGAAGTCAGAGCACAAGCACATTTATGCTCCCCCCCCATACTTAAAACAGTCCTACATGAGCAAAAAGGTAATTAAGTATAATATGAGGTGTCTTTAAGAAGTTGATGGAAGATGTGTAATATGAAAAAACTATGCATGGATTTCAAAATTTTTTGCACCAAAATAAATTCATGCTAACTTATTATAACAGGTCTGAACAGGATCTACTTTGAGGCACTAATGAGGATAAGACATCAGTTTGAAAAGACCCCCCTATCAGAGCAACATGAATTCTGCTAAAACTAAAGCAAGAACAAACATCACATTTATGATGAAGCTTGAGTGAGTGAAAGAATGGTGAAATCATTTATGCTTTATGAAGACTTATGGGGAAATGCCCCAGAGAAATCAGCAGTTCACAAATGGATAATTCGTTTTAAGAAGGAACAAGATTTTGTTAAAGAGGAGGCCCTTGGCAGCAGACCATGTACATCAATTTGCAAAAAAACAATTAATCTTGTTTGTGCCCTAATTGAAGATGATACAAAATTAACAGCAGAAACAACAGCCAACACCATAGACATCTCAGTTGGTTCAGGTTACACAATTCAGACTGAAAAGTTGTAGTTGAGCAAACTTTCCAATCGATGGGAGCCAAAACCGTTGCACCCAGATCAGCTGCAGACAAGAGCAGAGGTTTTGATGACGATGTTAAACAAATGGGACCAAGATCCTGAAGCATTTCTTCGAAGAATTGTAACAGGAGATGAAACATGGCTTTACCAGTGTAATCCTGGAGACAGAGCATAATCAAAGCAATGACTACTAACAGGTGGAAGTGGTCCAGCCAAAGCAAAAGTGGACCCATCATGGCAACGGTTTTGGGGGATGTTCAAGGAATTTTGCTTGTTGACTTTCTGGAGGGCCAAAGCATGATAACATCTGCTTATTATGAGAGTATTTGGAGAAAGTTAGCCAAAGCTTTAGCAGAAAAATGCCAGAGAAATCTTCATCAGAGAGTCCTCCTCCTCCACAACAATGCTTCTTCTCATTGTGTGAGAATTTCAGTGGACAGTCATTAGGCATCTATATTACAGTCCTGATTTGGCTCCTTCTTACTTTTTTTGTTTCTTAGTCTTAAAAAATCTTTAAAGGGCACCCATTTTTCTTCCATTAATAATGTTTAAAATAAAAAAGACTGTCAATTGAAATGGTTAAATCTCCTGGACCCTCAGTTCTTTAGGAATGGACTAAGTGGCTGGTATCATCACTTACAAAAGTGCCTTGAACTTGATGGAGCTTATATTGAGAAATAAAGTTTATATATATATATAAACTTATATATATATAGACTTATATATATATATATATAAACAATCTTGTTTGTGCTCTAATTGAAGAATATATATATATTGAATATATATATAAACTTATATATATATAGACTTATATATATAAATATATATGTGTGTGTGTTTATATATATAAACACACACATATATATATAAACAATCTTGTTTGTGCTCTAATTGAAGAATATATATATATTGAATATATATATATATATATATATCTTTTTTTTTTGGCAGCTGGCCAGTACGGGGATTCAAATCCTCAACCTTGGTGTTACAGAATTGCGCTCTAACCAACTGAGTTAACCAGCCAGCCCTATTTTTACTTTTTAATTCCATTTTTCCACAGATTTATTGAAGTCCTCACATATATGAGGGAAATGGCACTCAAGGATAGTTATTGATGTGAGATAGAATTTAGTTTAATAAGCATTAGGGCAAAATGACATTTTTTGGATAGTTACTAAAAGCAAAGAAGTGTCTTGAAACCCTGACTGTGCAGAGCTCTGTGTCCAAGCAAATTCTTAAGAAGAATGAGTTTGTAGGAACATATGTGGAAGGAGAGCTGCCTGAAGAGCTCAGGTATGAGCCACCAAACTTGATGGTGCAGAATGTGGTCTAATCCCAATTACGCATTTATTGAAAGTCCCTGGGTGGTGGACGACATGCTAGGCTAGTAAGAGCAATAGCCACTATGTATTGAACCTATCAATGGTGCTAGACAAATAGTAAATATCACCTCATTTAATCCTTCCAGCTACCCCCTTAAGGTAGGCATCACTATACCCATTTTACAAATAAGTAAATTGAGTCTTGTAATAGGTAATTCAGTTGCACAAGTTCCCACAAATCTGTGGCAGAGCCATGATTTAAATCTGGGTTTCTCAAATTCTAAACCCATCTCTTATTCACCTTACTTCTTAGGAAAAATTTTGCCTTATAACTGAAAATAACTGCTCTCATAAAATAGTCACAGGGCAGGATAATATATAACAAAGTGCTAATTTTAAGCATTGATAAATGGTGTCGATTTCTGATAGTTCTCTAAAGCAGTAACTATGATCAACTTACCCATATCTGAAAACAAATTAACATTGAGCAAATATTTATTAAGTGGATACCTTTGGCACAATCTTATGCAAGTTGCCTTTAGATACATTAAACAAATTTTCCTTACAGTGATCTGTGAAATGGGTATTATTATCATTACCCACAGTTTACAGAAAAGGAAACTGACACTCAGGTCAATCATTTGTTTGGGCTGTATTTTTCAAAATGTGGTTTGAAATGTGGCTAGAACTTTTGGGACAGACTCTCTTTCCACCAGATTTTACTCAAGACAGTTTAGTTTCATCACCATCAACTGTACTATGTTACCATACTTATTTAATTGGTTTGTGTGTATCACTACCCCTGGTAGAAGGTGAGCTCCATGTCTGGTCCCTGGTGCAAAGCCTCAAGGGCATGCTCATAGTGACCTGAGGAACAACTGGAGAGTTTTGAGCAGAGGAGTGGCATGATCTTGACCTACTGCCTTAACAAGGTTATTCTTTGTTGAGAAGAGACTGAGGGGGCAGTGTGGGGAGTGGAAGAAGGAGAACAAAGCTAGAGGTGAAGGCAATATTCAGACAGGAGATGATGGTGACTTGAGCCAGGTGGGTAGCAGTGGATGCAGTGAGGAGTGGTCTGATTCTGGATGTATTTAGATTTGATGACAAATTAGATGTAGAGTATGAGAAAAATGGAGGAATCAAAGATAACTTCAAGGATTTTGACTTTATTGTGCAGGTATCTCTTTCTCTTCCATAAACTGCTTTAAGAGTAATAACATCCTCTTTACCAGCTATTGATTTAGTAGTAGACATGTGACCTGACTATAGCCAATGGGATATGGCAGGACATCTGCTGGCAGCAGAAAAAAGAGCCACAGGAAGAGAGTCACCCTCTCTTCCCTCTGGATGTAGTCGTGCCTGGATGTGTACCTGTAGCATCTCCAACTGTGTTGTTACCAGGCTGAGGATGAACTGATATGGAGGTTGACAGGGACATGAAATGAACTGGTGTCCTGGGTGACATAAGGGAGCCAACTGAACAGCTTAGCTCTGAACTTCCTCATCATGACATGGCATATTTCTATATTACTTAACAGAGCTCTGGGTGGGATTTCTGTTACTCGCAACTTAAAGCATCCTGATCCAGAATGCTCTTTTGTAGGTTTTACACCTTATCCTTTTTAGAATGACATATGAAAGGATTTAGAATATTTCCAATGTGTTCAAAACAACAGATCCTACACTACAACACTCTGGGCTGAAGGAAAAAGATGTGGTAGGAGGAAAAGGATATATAAAAAACCAGTTCCGTAGTGCAAGTAGGAAACAAATTATATGTACATTGATTTATGAAATGGAAGGACACAAGTCAGATAGGAACTGTGAGTGCAAAGCTCTCGTGCCGTACAGCAGAGCTTTTCCAACTGCAGCTTGTGACTGGGAGGTCATATAAACAATTTAGTGGATCTAGACTAGCATTTAAAATATGGAGTAGAACAAATAGAATAGGATAGAATAGATTATACAGATTAGAAAATATCAGTGTGCATAGCACTGCACATAGTAAGGAGTGTTATCTGTGGAACTTTTATTTCAGTTATATATTTATGTATGTGCCTACTGAGTCATCATCTAAGATGTATGCCTTACTGTGGGTCATGGTCAAAAGAGTTTGAGAAATACTGTCTAAGAATAAATTGAGACACTAACCATCTTTCTTTTTTTTTTTTTTTTTTGTCTTTTTGTCTTTTTTCCGTGTCCGGCAACGGATCGCAACCCTCAGTGTTGCCCCCGTACCGGACCGGGGACCGGTGACGGGATCGCAAGCCTCGGCGTTGCTCCCGCGCCTCACTCAGCCAGTGAGCGGGAGCCGGTCTGTACGTGGGATCCGAACCCTCGGACGGGAGCGCCGCCGCGCTTCCCAAGCGGCGCACTATCCAGTGCGCCACCGGGCCAGCCCCTAACCATCTTTCTTTACATACAACTACTCTCTAAACCACCAGCACTGGCTGACTGATTTGCTTTAGTTATACATATAAATCTAACATCTTTTTTATTTTTTAATTAAATTTTATTCTATTTATTTATTTATTTTTAAAGAAAATGTAATTTTATTAATATTATTTTTACATTCTAGGATGTTGTTGCAGAGCAGTTGGGAGGGAGGGGGAGAGGGGAAAGGGGATGGAAATGTGACAAAAGAAGGAGGAAAGAGGATGGTGGGATTGAGGCCTGTGGGACCCCCCTCATTCCCACAGGGGAGACTGAGGGGCTTCCAGTAGTGGCTTGGTCATTGCCAGGCTGGGTACAGATGTCAGGGGAGTGTGGCAAAATCCCTCGCCTCCCACCACCCCAGCTCAGGAACCCGGGGCCCTTCTTGCTGAGGCTCGGTGGTCGTTGCTGGGCTGGTTGCACGTGTCAGGGGGTGTGGCTGAGGTAACGCCTTTATTTTTAATGAAAATTATTCTCATGATGTAACTGTAATAAAACATACCTTCTCAAATAAAATCAATGCCCCAGATGCACAAATCCACAGGGGATCCGGAAACCAAGCTGATCCCCCAGAGCTCCCTGGTTTACAGGCTGGGTTGTTCAGTGAAGCTTGCTCCTGGGTTCCCTCCTGGGAGTGTCTTCTGAACTCTACATACCTTTCATTTCTGCCTGCATCTTGCTTCTTATGCTGATATTGGGGAAGGAGACCAAAGAGATTTAGTTCCATGGCATTGTTGGTACAAGTACCCTGTGGTATTGGTGTGGATTCACATTAAAGCTGATTTTTTTTTAATGCCCAAGAGATTAGAAATTTCTCCCCAAATTCCAGTTTCCAGTGCAATTACTTATTCACTAAGAGGTCCATCTTGTAGACCTACTTGTTCTGAGGGCTCTTATAAATCACACATGTTCATGAATCGTCACATTCCCCCACCTCACCTCTAATTTCAGTACAGGGACAATGGACAGTTTTGAGCAGTCTTAGACATCCCCCCACCCCAGTGCCTGCCTGCGGTATCTTTCCATTTTTGTTCCTCAGGCTTGTCCCAATACCTGTCACAGAGTGCCTGCCTCTGCACAAAGCAGCCCCAAAGTGTCAGAGACTTAACATCACTGGGAGCAATACTCACATAATGATGGATGGGAGCTAGTGGACACATTCTCCGGCCTTCTGTCCTTTAGGGAACAATCCCAGGAGGAATTCTGTTGGCTTCTCAGAGCTCCTGGTGGAATTGAATCCCCACTGCTTGCAGCTGGGCCTTAATAATGTATTATAATGACTCTCCCTCCTTTGCTGTCTCACTCTGTTTTCTTGCTTCCTGCTCCTTGGGGTAACCTCCCAAACAGAATGCCTGAACCCAAGTCCTTGCATAGGATTCTGCTTTTAGAGTGACTAAAAGAGAATCTAAATTCAACAGAATCTAACTGGCTTAAGGAGAAAATACAACTAAAGAAAGTATTTCATGAACCCAAACAAAGCCTTTGCAATATGATCTTATATATACAAATATTTGTGAAAGAATAGCAAAGGGTTTGGTAAAAGAACTACTCAGGGGAATGGAGCTGGTGCTCGGAGGATGAAAGAAATTGAGGTCAAAATTCAGAAATCGGTAATGAAATTCAGTAATCTTATAGAACAGAGGTCAATTGTCTCTGAACACATTTCTTATCCATCTGGGAGCTGAAAAAGTCAAAAGTGGATGGCAGCACCTGAGAACATGGAAAGGTACACTAGAAACATCTTCAAAGAGGTGCCAACCAATGCTAGCTGTCCTTTTGCACTGGAGCGTGTACATCTCCAGGTAAAACTGGGGGACAAAAAATGTGAAAATGTATCCTGGGGAAGTCTTTCACAAATAGAGATCCAAAGAAAAGAGAAAAATATCAATTAGAAAAATACAGAGATTTTAGAAGGATGACATTATTGTTTTTAAAATAGAAAAAAACTTCATTAATTTTGAGAAATTTGGAAAGCAATTGAATTAATAAAAGTTCTAATGAACAAAATGTATTTGAATGTCAAAATGAAACATAATTTTCAAATACTCTCAGAAATACAATCTGGTTTACTAAACCAATGCTTAAAAGAGTTCCTTAGGCAAATTTGTCCAGTAAAAAGTTAAAAAAACAGCTTATATGTATGTGTGTGTTATATGTGTGATAGTGGTTATTTTCCAGTTAATACATACTTGAAATAGTATATTCTTATAAGCATTTTAAATATCTTCCTATGTTTCTCCTTTATGGACAAGAAGATACTTTCAAAGTGTTCAATCGTCATTCAATCTTGCTTTAGAATATCACAAATGATGCTTTAGTGACATCTAGATTAATGGCAATCTCCTGCCCTGGCGTATACTGGCAGATTATGACACATTGAGGCTGAGAACCTATATTTTTCTACATTTAATTTTGGTCAGGCACTTAGTGGTGCTGAGTGAAGTTTTGGTTTCTGAATTTCTAGAGAGCTGTAGAAGAGTTGGAAAAGGTCCAAAGAGAAGGGACAAAAACCATTAAGAGGATGAGGATAAAATCTATGAGGAAAGGTGAAAGACATTGAACTGGCTTCGCCTTAAAAATTACAGGCCAAGGGCTGATTTAATAACTTTCTTTAAGAACAGGATGGTTTATTTGGAGGAGGAGGCTAGCTGGCTTTTCTCTGTCTCTATAGAGATGAAAAGCAGACAAAATTGGATTAGAAAGCAACAGGAGAGTTCTCTTTGACCTAAGGCAGAGCTCAGCTGCAAAGGTGATTAAACTCTGTCATTACCATCACTGGGGAGCTTTGAAGATGCACTCGACAACCATGAGCTATGGGTCCTTTAAGGCAACTCACTGGAGGAGGAAATCCCTTTCAACTCTAAGTCTCCATGTATTTGAATTCTCAAAAGCCACGCTAAAAGGTTTACTCAGTGAGTAGAAGAGACCCAAACTGGGGTACAAGGAGACCAGAATATATCATTTTTCATTCTGAAGCTGGAAAGATTCAACATAAAATGAATTTTAGCCATATGCTAAAGTCATGCAACTCTAAAAGATGGTTTGCTAATATTTACAAATAAGACTAGTATTTCCCAAATTTCATAAAGAGATTAATGGAAACCATGTTGAAACATAGTCATATTTAAAAGAAATTGAGATTTAATAATATTCATTATACATCTATTGAACACCTGGTATGTTTCATGCAGTGTGCCAGGCACTGGGGATTCCAAGTCACAGATGATGTGTCACTGTCCCCTGGGAATTGATAATCTGGTGAGACATGTTACTGACTAATACAAGTGACCTTATAATAATAATGTCTAACTTTTTTTTTTGCTTAAACAACAGAAATTTATTTTCTCACAATTCTGGAGGCTGGCAGTCTGAGATCAAGGTGTCAGCAGGATTGATTTCTTCTGAGGTCTCTCTCCTTGGCTTGCAGATGGCTGCCTTCTCCCTGTGTCTCTGCATGGTCTTCCCTGTGTGTGTGTCTGTGAGCTAATGTCTTCTTCTTATAAGGACACCAGTTGTATTAGATTAGGGCCCACACATATGACATCATTTAACCTTATTTACCTCTTTAAAGACCCTATCTCCAAGTAATGTCTAACATTTACTGAGCAGCTACTAACAAGTACTGCTTTCAATGCTCACACATACTAATTTAACCCTCACAGCAACTGTAAAAGACAGGTTCCATCATTACCCTCAATATCGCACATCCCAAATTTAATGTGTTCAAAACTATCTCCTGCTGCCTCCACCCACAAACCTTCCTTATAGTCTTACCTTTCTTAGTTCATGGAAATTTCATCCTTCCTGTTGCCCATGCCGAAAACCTGAAAGTCAACCTTGATTCCCCTCTCAGCTTCGTTCGCCCTCTCTCTTTGTCAAGACCAACACATATGGTAGTGCAGGCTGTGCACTGAGCAGGATAAGGAGTTGCCGTTCACACTGCAGTCATCATAGGTTTGTATAGTAAATACAATAGTTTTTCAGCAACTGAGAATTCTAATAAAATGAGTACATTACAACGATGCTCTGAGAGATGGAAGGAAAATGCCCTGATTACAGCCACAGGGGTCCACTTCACCACCTGCACTGAATTACTGCCATAGCCTCCTTTCCTCCGCCCTTGTCCTCATTCAGCCATTCTTGGTGCAGTGGTCAGCGTTACCCTGGAGATCAGGTCAAGTCACCCCTCTGCTCACTCAGGGAAAAGTCAAGTCCTCACAACAGCACTATGAGCTCTGTCCTGACACTGCTCTGCTCTCATTTGCTACCTCTGTCCCACCCCCCTCTGCTGTGTTCACCTCCTCCTGAGCCTGGAGCACTTCCACCTCGGTCCCCCCCCCCCCCCCCCCCCCCC
>NW_007726797.1:487224-514143 GCF_000696425.1 Galeopterus variegatus
CGGATGTACGTTACAGCAGTTATTCACCACGATCAAGTGGGATTCATCCCAGGGATGCAAGGTTGGTTCAACATACGCAAATCAATAAATGTGATACAGCATATCAATAAAATCAAACACAAGGACCATATGATCATCTCTATAGATGCTGAAAAAGCATTTGATAAAATTCAACACTCGTTCATGATAAAGACCCTCTATAAGTTAGGTATAGATGGAAAGTATCTCAACATAATTAAAGCCATATACGATAAACCCACCGCCAATATCATCCTGAATGGGGAAAAGCTGAAAGCTTTCCCTTTAAGAACAGGAACCAGACAAGGATGCCCACTCTCACCACTCCTATTCAACATAGTGTTGGAAGTACTAGCCAGAGCAATCAGAGGCATCCAGATTGGAAAAGATGAAATCAAACTGTCCCTCTTTGCAGATGAAATGATCCTATATATTGAACAGCCTAAAGCCTCTACGAAAAAAACTCTTGGAATTGATAAATGATTTCAGCAAAGTAGCAGGATACAAAATCAATGCACGAAAATCAGTAGCATTTCTATTCTCCAATAGTGAACATGCAGAAAGAGAAATCAAGAAGCTTGCCCATTTACAATAGCCACCAAAAAAATAAAATACTGAGGAATAGAGTTAAACAAGGATGTGAAAAATCTCGATAATGAGAACTACAAACCACAGCTGAGAGAAATTAAAGAGGATACAAGAAGATGGAAAAATATTCCATGCTCTTGGTTTGGAAGAATCAACATTGTGAAAATGTCCATACTACCCAAAGTGATCTACAAATTCAGTGCAATTTCCATCACACTTCCAATGACAGTTTTCTCAGAAATGGAAAAAACTATCCAGACATTTATATGGAATAACAAAAGACCACGCATAGCCAAAGCAACGCTGAGCAAAAAAAATAAAGCTGGAAGCATAACACTGCCAGACCTTAAACTATACTACAAAGCTACAATAACCAAAACAGCACAGTACTGGCATAAAAACAGACACACTGATCAATGGAATAGAATANCCCCCCCCCCCCCCCTCTCGTTTCCCCCTTGGCTCACTCCCTTTCTGCTTTCAGGTCTTCACTCAATGGCACCTTCTCAGTGGCGCTTCCCCTGGCCACCCTGTTTAAAATCATAGTCCCATCACCCCCCACCCCCTTTCCCAACTTTAAGTCATAGCATTTATTGCCATCAAATATTTTGAGAAATTTTACTTATTTTGATGAATGTAAACCCCATGAAGGCAGGGATTTTCAGTGTGGATCCCAAGCACTTAGAATGATTCCTGGTGCAGAGGAAGCACTCAATAAATACCTGTCAAATGAGCATGTCTTCATTTTACAGGTTAGGAAACTAAGACTCAGAAAATATTAAGTGACTTTTTAGAGCCCAACACCCAGTTAATGGTGGAGACCGTATATAAACCCAGGCAGTTTAACTCTAAACCCTGTGTTCTCTAACCGCTGTGTTCTGCTGCTATATACCTAATCAACACGATTCTTTAATAATGGTAATGATGATGTTGACAATAACAGCTAATATTTTATTGCCTCCTGTGGCATGTGCTTTACATTATTAACTCATTTAACATCATTTAATATCCAGGGAACATCTCATCTAAATCAGATTGGAATCCTTAAAGTTTTGGCAAATTAACTATAACATCCAAGTACTACAATTAAAGAACAGTACTTTCTTTCCAGATGCCAAAGGACCACATGAACTTCCCTTCTCCCTGTGTGGAAGTCAAAAAACTATAGCAGCTTCGAATTCCACACGAACAAATTAGAAGTGGTGTAGCTATGAGAAAGAGCCCAGTGTCACCATCCTGTTATGTCTGTCTTCTTTTATTTGATTTATGATTCATTTATTCACTCATGCAGTCATATATTCATTCACTCATTCACCAGCTATTGAATGCTTGCCCTGTGATGTACTATGCCAAGTTCAGGGCTGTGAGATAAAGGAGACACATCCTCTGCCATTGAGGAGCTCACAGCCTAGTGAGAAAGACGAATATGAAAGTAAGTAACTCCTTGAGGGAGTAAGTGTGATATTAGAGATCGGCCCAGAATGCTGTGGGAGCCCAGAGCAGGAAATCCATAACTAGACCCTGCCTGGGAGATGTGGGAGTACTTCCTGGAGAAAAGAATCCAAGATGAGGGCTTCATCAGGCAGGATGGGGAAGAAGGGTCTCCGATTAGAGGAAGGCATTTGCACAGGCCTGGAGGTGTGACTTGTAGGCATTTGGGGATCAGTGTAGCTTGGTATAACCAGCACTAGGAAGCTATGTAGGAAGGAAAGAAAACAGGAGCCGGGAGGACTTTAAACAAGATCATGATTAGATCAGATCTGCATCTTATGAAAATCCCTCAGGAGGCTGGAGGTAAACTAAGTTAGGGGGCAAGGCCAGAGAGAAAGAGGCAGCAGACACCTGGCACTTTGAAGCTGCCGCTTTGATGTGGGTGTTTTGACTCAGGGATATTTTGAGGTGGCCTAAAAGTAATTAAATTTTCCTAAAAATTACCATATCAATTGTAAAACAGCCTCATCACCGAGCCTCACTCCATGCCACCTCCCTCATCTGGGACGAGCTCAGGGAAGGGGTGGGGGCTGGGGCTGGGGGTTGCAGATATGGTCAGGAATAGAACGAGAATTGGACAGCATCTTACAGGTAACCCACTTCTAACCAGAGACTGTTCACTTCAGGTTCCTATCTCAGAAGAGCCATTAATATGCAATCAGCATACTGTACCTTCTAAGAGTTCCCTAGTCTTTTGCAAGATATGCACCTCAAAGTCTTTGGTTACTGCCTTGCCATTATAATTGCAACAATTATTGAATTTTGGTTGATAAATATTATTAAGTGCTTTAACTGATGTTTCTTTTTATCCATTAGAAATATCTTGAGATCTTCTAGAGGCTGCTGCCACCTCCACGGTGCTGATGAGATTCTGTGGTTGGATTCTGTATCCTTGAAGCTATGCAGCCAGAGTGCTATTTGCATTTCCAAGAGCAACAAAAAAATGAATAAGTCTTTGCCCCACTGANCCAATTAAAAAATGGACAAAAGAGCTAAATAGGCATTTCTCAAAGGAAGATATACAAATGGCCAACAGACACATGAAAAAATGCTCTGTATCACTCAGCATCAAGGAAATGCAAATCATCTCACCCCAGTTAGGATGGCTAATATCCAAAAGACTGTAAATGATAAATGCTGACGAGGTTGTGGAGAAAAAGGAACTCTCATACTTTGTTGGTGGGACTGCAAAATGGTGCGGCCTCTATGGAAAATGGTATGGAGGTTCCTCAAACAACTGCAGATTGATCTACCACATGACCCAGCTATCCCACTGCTGGGAACATACCCAGAGGAATGGAAATCATCAAGTCTAATGTATACTTGTTCCCCAATGTTCATTGCAGCACTCTTTTCAATAGCCAAGAGTTGGAACCAGCCCAAATGTCCATCATTGGATGAGTGGATATGGAAACTGTGGTATATCTTCACAGTGGAATACTACTCTGCTATAAAAAGGAATGAAATACTGCCATTCACAGCAACATGGATGGACCTAGAGAGAATTATATTAAATGAAACAAGTCAGGCACAGAAAGAGAAATATCACATGTTCTCACTTATTTGTGGGAGCTAAAAATAAATAAATACATGAACAACCTGGGGGGGGAGGGAAGAAGACACAACAATTACTATTCCTTGAAGTTGATACAACAAGCAAACAGAAAGGACATTGTTGGGAGTTAGTGGGGAGAGGGTGGAAGGAGGGAGGTTTTGATAATTGGTCACAATAATCAACCACATTGTATATTGACAAAATAAAATAAAACTAAAAAAAAAATAAATAAATAAGAAATAATAAATAAATAAATAAAAATTTAAAAACCCAAAAGATTTTATTAAAAAAAAAAAAAAAAAAAAAAAAAAAAAAAAAAAAAAAAAAAAAAAAAAAAAAAAAAAAAAAAAAAAAAAATTAAAAACCCAAAAAATTTTTTTAAAAAAAAAAAAAAAAAAAGAAAGAAATATCTCAAGAATGGAAGCCTCTGCTTTTAGAGGCTTCTATATAATGTTCAATTTATTTGCCAAGTACATGTTATATACACTGGGAGGGAACTGGAGAGAGAGTATATCAACTAGAATGATTTTAGTTACAAGTAAAAAGTTATTGGCTTGAAGGAGTTCAGGAAATGCCACTCCAAAATATGATGCTTTGCTATGCTAGTTACTTTGAACTGAGGGCAACTGAGGAACAGGAGATGCAGGCAGGGGCTTTGTCTGAGTTCCCCTTACTGCCTAAAGATGGATCCTCCAAAAGGATCTCAGTTGTCATGAATCTCCTTCCCGGGAATCTCTTCAACCAGGGAAGATTAACTGGGATCACAGGAGAGGAGACTGGAGGTTGATGCTACATCTAGAAAGACTTCATCACCTATTCTTCTGAGGGCTCATTTATCTTTCCCCCAAATCATTTGCACTCCCCTAAATTGCCTACAACCTCCTCCTCTCTCCCCCATGAAGAGGGTATATAAGCTTCTAAATCTCACTGTGTTTTGGGGTATTCACTTTTCTTTTATGTGATGCCCCTTTGCACATAATAAATATGTGTACCTTTTCTCCTGTTATTCTGTCTGCTATTGGTTCATTTCATAGAGTCCACTATTGAAGTCTTGGAGGGCAGAGGGGAAGTTCTCCATCCCCTACAGCTTATTGTCTGGGATGCAGCTGACTTGAGGTACGGCTGGATCTGATGTCATTGTGGTGCTCTTGCTTTGACAAAAGGTTTTCCCAATGTCAGGCTATGTAGTCACTGGCGCCCTGAGTCATATCTGACCAGCTAAGCAAACCCAGAAAAAGAGAATTTTTTCCAGATAACTTTTGCAAATGGTCCCTGGGATGACTCAGCTTGGGCCATATACTTAACCCGAAACTGGTCTGAGACATGGGACATTCTAATTGGCTAGGCTGGGGCCATGTGTTTATCTACAAAGGGTGAGGGTTGGGAGAATGCAAATGGGGTGGCGGGGGAAGGTGTCAGCCTTGCTGGAATCCTGTATGGTGGTTACTTCCCAGGCAAGGGGGTTCTTTTACCAGAAAAAAAAAAGGGTGAAATTGCATGAGATGTCCACTCTAGGTATGGTGACCATACAAATTATTGTCCAAGCTAGATAAATAATCATTGTTTTGGGCATGAACTAGAACTATAGCTGACCACCTGGGAAATACAGTCACTCTACCTGTGGGGGAGAGGTGACTTGAGCAATAAAATGAACTTTTATTTTTGACTCCCAATTGCATAGAAAATCCTAAATTAAATTTCTAACAGATGTCTCAGTACTCTTATAATATATACACATTATATTTAAATGACATCAAACTCATTCATGGTGATGGCTTTGATACCCTTTTATAGGCTAACCTTGATTTATTAGAATTTAAAACATCTTTTTTCCTGGATTACAAAAGTCATCTTTTTTTTTTTTCCTTTTTGTCTTTTTTTTTTACTGACCGGCAACGGGATCGCAACCCTCAGTGTTGCGCCCGCACTGCGCTCAGCCAGTGAGCTGGAACCGGTCTCCACATGGGATCTGAACCCTCAGCGGGAGCGCCGCGGCGCTCCCAAGCGGCGCTCCCAAGCGGCGCACTCGGGCCGGCCCCAAAAGTCATCTTTTAAAAGAACTCATGAAAAAAAACATATTAAATAGTACATATGTGACTGAAGTATAAAATGAAAGTCTCCATAATTGAGGAATCAAGAAATATGTGAAAAATGTCAGCAATATTTTGTGGTAATACAAAAACAGTGAATTTATATTTTGACCAAGGTGTTCTGAACTCAGAGTCTTAGAGACTGATTAGGAAGTTATTCCAGGAACCTGAGAGTCATCACGGCCTCAACTACCGTAGTAGTTGTGGTGTTGGAAAGGAGGCCACTGAACTGAGAGATTTATTTAAGAGATGGGACTCAGGACTTGGTGATTGGACCAAGTACAAAAGAGAGATTAATTTCCAGGTTTCTGGATCCGGTAGCTCCCTGGAAAGGGAGACCCACCATAGAAGTACGAACCGTAGGAAGAAAAGGAGTCTGGAAAATGTGAAAGAAAAATGGCCTCAAACCTCTTTTGGATCTGATTTAATTTACAGCCTCATTTGGGGAAGAAGTAAATGCATTCCCCGATAACATGCCTAAGCGATTTTCAGATAAACTTAAATGTAATTTAGAGTTGTTCTGGGAACCAGTCGTCATTACTCCCTGCCCCCCTACCACACTTTCAGTTAAGTTTGTAGCCAAACCTTTCCTTTGTCATCTTTTTTTTTTTTTTTTTTTTTTTTTTTTGGTTTTTTTTTGGTTTTTCTTGGCGGCTGGCCAGTAAGGGGATCCAAACCCCTGACCTTGGTGTTATCAGTACCACGTTCTCCCAAGTGAACTAACTGGCCGGCCCTTCTCTTCCTCGTTTAGCAATGATGATTTGACATTGTCTTTACCTACAAAATGCCCTGCCAAGAGTTAATTTTTGAAACGACTCCTACAGGCCTTTTCTTTTGCAGCAAGATTATGACAAAACTGACTTGCAGTTACACATGCTTGTAACTGGAGGATTGTAGAGGAGGATTGCATCTGCTTCACTTATAGCCAGTTCTATGGAAATAATAATCTAAAAAGAATTATTAAGGTAGTACAGAAAGTTTGGAAAATCCATAAAAGTAGAAAGCATAAAGGATCTTAATTTGACATTATCTCTACACATTCATTTTTTTCATTATTTGTATTTTCTTTCTGTGAATTTTCTTTCCAAACCTTTGGACATTTTTCTATTGATTTGCTGTCTTTTTTAAAAAAATTAAGTAGTTGGGATATTTTATAAATTAAGCCTATTTCCCCAAACCATTTACCTTTCTAGGTTGGAGCTTGTTTATGGCTTAGGACCTCTGCTTAAAGATGGATTCCTTAGTAAGTCCTCTCATTGACTTGTTTAAACACCATCAAAAGCTAAGTGTTCTTTAAAATTTATTATGAATCAGGCACTGGTCAGTTAGGCCTCCTGAGATGAACCGTGTCTAACGTCTGCTGTGATCCCCAGTGGTGAGCACAGTGTCTGGCTCAAGGTGGGGAATAAATAAATACTGGATGAGTAATGACAGTGACATTTTTGAATGATAACTTCTTGCCAGGAGTTACTAAGCATGTTGAATACATTATCTCATTTAAATCTTCATAATAATTCTATGAGGTAGGTATAATTATTGTTCCCATTTTACAGCTGAGGAAACTGAGCATATAAAAAATTAAATAACTCATCTGAAATCCTCCAGTTAGAGCTGAAATTAACCCAGTTCTGTCTTAATTTGAATCCCAAACTTTTAACTATAATGCTTTCAAGAGAATTATACCTAGAAGGGGACATGAGGTGTGGACATGTAATCCTATGAAGAATTCAGTCTTAATGTGGTCTTACTTCACAAAATTTATCTCCCAAAGTCTTTTTGAAGCATTGTTTTTAATGGAGGTGAGAGCATCATTATATAGCTCGAAAAATTCCAGATCACAAATTTCGTGTTTCTCAAAGTCCTTGAATAATAATAGCAGGTAGACTTTTCAGGGAAGGGACCCAACAGAGGGTGAAAAGACTCCACAGGTAGTAAAATGTGCTAATGATCCAGACTTGTACCATGAAACTACCCAGGAGTGCACAAAAGCAAAGTCAGTCTGAGGAATTCCTCCTTACTTTGTTGAGCTTTCACAGTAGCTCAGACTGAGACCTTAGCCTCCTGTTACATTCAGTTTTTTTCACACAAATTAATTGAGATTATTTTCTTCTCCAATACAATTTGTGACCGCTGATGTGTAAAATTCTCTTTCTATAGGTAGAATCAGAGATTCCTAATTGATTTGGCCAATTTAGATCGAGTTCAATTCATGTCTGCAAGTAGAGGCCACCTTCATGGTCACAGAGGAAGAGGCGTCCTGTGCAGCCCTCCTGACATTTTCTCAGCTCAGCCCGGGCTGACCTGCTGCTGGGGTACAGAGCAGCTAAGTACTCCTTTTCTCTGGGATGTTTATGAGGATGGCTCAATTTTCAGGGCATTGTAGCCCAGGGGTGAGCAAGTGATAGGCCACACTAGATCTACGAGTTTAGTCAAAAGCAGGACCAATGCTCGGGTTACTGACAAGTAGCAGCATTTCACCCATCTTTCCTTTAACCCATTTTTTCATTGCTGGTTAAGGAAATTTTATGTGTTTTTTTGTGGGAAAAAGCTATGGGACTATGAATCAGAAGATGTGTCCTTATCCTGTGTGATTTAGGACAAGGCATGTCTATGTCTGAGCCTCAGTTTCCCTAATTGTAAATTAGGGATAACAATATCTTCCTCCTGGGATAATTGCAAGGAACAAATGTGATATTATATTTTAAAATGCATGATAAAACCCTATGAATATTTTGTCATCCATAATTTTATTCCAGTTTTATAGATGAAGAGCCTGAAATTCATAGAGATTAAGGCCACACGTCTAACAAGAAACAAAGCAAGGATTTGAACTAGGTCTAATTCCAGAATCTTCTTTTCTCACACTGCCTCCTTAAACAAATTCAAGTTGTTACTGTGAATATACTCCTTTTTACAATGTATGCTAGTAATTTTTAACCCTGATTTCCAAAGCCCCACATATGCCTCCAGAGGACTTTGCCCCAGCTATCCCTGGTTACCTAGCAAAGAGGACAGTACCCAGGTCTAGACCTCCTTTGGGTACACATACATTTCTATACACCTGAAAATGGGCACAACACAAATGTGTAACTGCCTATCATTGTGGTACCAGCAGCTATTATTCAGTGTGTTACTTTAACATTTAATAATTCAGAATGAAGAAACCATCCTGTGTTTATTTTTTGTCCTTTGTACTTCTATGCCCTACAAATCAAGATTGTATAACAATATACTGTTGCAAGTGGCTTTTGATAATCCTTTTTATCAACATGGTACAATAGAAAGCTGCAACCTGCTGACCCTAACAAACAAAAAAGAAAATGCTTGTTGATTATCAGATGAAACTACTAATTAAAACTAATACCTGCTAGGAAAATCTAAAAAACAAAAACAATATCACTTCAAAGAAGAAGGAAAATAATGAGGTATTTTCCTGCTTTCTTGCCTGAGAAATCTCCTCCAAAAGTTGATGTATCTCTTGAATTTGGGTAATTACAGTTTCTTTACAAATAATAAACACTTCTTTGTTTCTTTACAATTTCTCATTCAGGAATTTTTTACAACTGGCATTCTATTAATTAACTGACTCCTTGATAATTCCTCAATTGCTGTAGTATGGAAGGTTCTGATTAGAACACTTATAAATAACAGGGCAGGCAGGTATATATTTCTACCCATGCAGCTTCCAAAATGTAAACGCCTAAAATAACACAATCTGCCACCTCTGTGCAGGTGTCCAAAGGCACCTCCTTTCCCCAACTGGTTACGTGTTAAGACCTTTACTCTCTGCTGGGCCCAGCACTTGGAGCATGGAACAGATGAGAGTCACCTACGTCTCCTGAACAGGACTCCAGAGACAAGAGGGAGCTCTTTGAAAGGGAAAGAACAGGTCAGCTGAAGAATTTACCTTTGGTTTCAGAGCTGTTTAAAATTTAGAGTCTAAAATAATTATGGGATCTCTAGTATACTTTTGACTAGTTGGCTAGTATACCTAAATTAGGGTTACTTTATTCCTTTTTCTGTTGTTGTTCCTTTTATTATTATTAAAAATTAGCTTTTCTTTCTACTATGTAATATATGCTCAGTGCCGACAGAATTCAAGAAAACAAAATATAATCAAAGGAAACCAATTTCACTCTCGGAGGAAACCTTTTGTCGTGCATGCTTCAGTACACACAAGAATATATTTAATACTGTCATATCTCATGTATAATGTGTAGCCTTAGCAATAGGTTGAACATTTTTTCATGCCAGTAAGTATTCATCTGCAGAAAGATTTTTAATGGCTAGTGTTTTAGTCTATAAGTATAGAGTTGTTAGTATAGCCAATCCCCTCTTTTTAGGCATTTAGATTATTTCCAATTTTTCACCACTTTAAATCATGATGTAAAAATTATCCTTGTATTAACACTGTTTTACCATTTTCTAATTATTTCCTTAGCATAAATCCATAGAAGTGAAATTGCTGGGTCAAATTAGTATATTTAAGGTTGTTACTTTATGTCATCTATTTCCATCCATTTTACTCCCACAAGTTGCACAGATGAGTGCTGTCCAGCTCAGAATGTGATACCCCAAAATATGGCACCTTGGCATGCTATGTATTTTAAGCTGAAGGAAATTGAGAAAACCGCAGAAGCAGAAAGGTCTCTCTGACCTCCTGCCTGAAGACCCTCAAGTGACAGGTGTCCTGCCCTATACCTGGAGGGAAGGAATGTTACACAGAGAGGCCAAGAAGAATCTGAACACACAGGCTTTGTGAAGTACCCCCAGTTTATTACCATTTTATCATACCTTCATTTTGTCCAGCATACTTCTACACAGTGTCCAGTCTTCACTGAACCTACATAAAACTTGTAAAAATACACAGATTTCCCTGGGTCTTTGGATCTTCATTTCTGAAGGATCCTATGTCATGCAAAACTTTGGTTAAATAAATTTGTTATGATTTCCTCTTGTTAACCTGTCTTTTGCTATAGGAGTATCAGCCATAAACTTTGCAATGAATGAGTTATTACTTTTTCTCCCCTACAGTGACAATTTTCCCATGCCCTTGCCACTGACATATTATTCTTTTTACTCTTAGTCGATGTTTGAATTTGAAAATGGTAGCTCCAATGAATAATTTTTTTAAAAGTTGTGGTAAAATACATATAGCATAAGGATTGCCATTTCAAACATTTTTAAACATACAATTGCATGAAATTAATTACATTCACAATACTATGTGACCACCACCTCTATTTCCAAAATGTTTTTGTCATTCTGAACATAAGCTCTGTACCCATCAGGCAATAACTTTCCATTATTCCTTACCCCCAGTTTCTGGTAACCACTAGTCTACTTCTGTCTCTAAAAAAATTTTTTTCTTTATTTTTTTCTTAATTGACCCATGATAATTATATATATTTATGGAGTACAATGTGTATTTGGATACATTTATACAGTGTATAATGATAGTATTTAGCATAGCCATCACCTCAAACATTTGTCACCTCTTTGTGGTAGGAACATTTGAAATCCTCTCAACTAGCTACTTGAAGTTATACAGTAATCTATTGAAGAACTATAAAAATTTTCTTCTGGAGCAACATTAGCAAGATGGTGGAATAGGACTTTCTAGTGCTCATCCCTTCTTAGAAACATCTGTTTGAACAACAATTCCTGTGTGAAGATACTATCAAAAGAGCTAAGGAATCCAGGTGAGAGATTATATAGCACCTGTGTATAGCACAGAAATAAGAAAAAAGTACATTGAAGAGGGTGGGAAGGACAGTTTCACATCACCTGCATCACCCCTACTCCAAGCCCAGACAGCACGGCACTGGTAGAGGTACCCTCCATGCAGGGGAAGGAGAGGGAAGTGATGACTGGACTTTGCCCTGGACCCAAGCACCAGGCCTGCCCAGTGAAACCTTGTGCCAGGCTGGCCCCCATAGCCCCAGGCTATAGGCCCACTCCAACAGACCCAGGCTCCAGTGGATCCAGGAGACTACCATATAATAAAGGCCATATATGACAAGCCCTCAGCTAAAATCAGACTCAATAGTGAAAAGTTGGAAGCTTTTCCTCTGAGATCAGGAACATGACAAGGACATGCACTCTTGCCACATCTTCTCAGTACAGCACTGGAAGTCCTAGCCAGAGAAATTAGGCAAGAAAAAGAAGTAAAAGACATTCAAATTGGAAAGAAAGAAATAAAATTGTTTCTGTTTGCAGATGACATGATCTGATATATAAAAAATCCTAAAGATGCCACCAAAAAACTGTTAGAACTAATAAACAAACTCAGCAAAGTTACAGGATACAAAATCAACATACAAAAATCAGTAGCTTTTCTACACAACAATAAACTATCCAAAAATGAAATAAAAAAAGCAATCTCATTTACAATAGCATCAAAATGAATAAAATATTTAGGAATAAATTTAACCAAGAAGGCGAAAGATCTGTACACTGAAAACTATAAAACATTGACTATACAAAGTGAAGAAATCATAAATAAATGAAACAATATTCTGTGTTCATTAATTGGAAGAATTAATAGTTAAACTGTCCATACTACCCAAAGGAATCTACAGATTCTGTGTAATCCCTATCAAAATTTCAATGAAATTTTTCACAGAAACAGAAAAAACAACCCTAAAATTCATATGGAACCACAAAAGACCCCCAATAGCCAAAGCAATCTTAAGCAAAAAGAACAAAGCTAAAGGCATCACACTATCTGACTTCAAAATGTACAACAAAGCTATAATAATCAAAACAACATGGTACTAACATAAAAACAGATTACATAGACCAATGGAACAGAATAGAGAGCCCAGAAATAAATCCACATGTTAACTCTCAATTGATTGTTCAAAAAGGTACTAAGTATATAATGGGGACAGTCTCTTCAATCAATGGTGTTGGAAATCTGGAAACCACATGCAGAAGAATGAAGTTGGAACCTTATCTCATATCAAAAACAAAAATCAACTCAAAATAGATTAAAGATTTAAACATAAGATCTGAACTGTAAAACTACTAGAAGAAAACATTTTTTAAAAGCTTCTTTATATTAGTCTGGGTAAATATTTTTTTGGATATGGCCCCCAAAGCATAGGCAACAAAAGCAGACATAGACAAATGGGATTGCATCAAACTAAAAAGCATCTGCACAGCTAAGAAAGCAATCAACAGAGTGAAAACACAACCTGCAGAGTTCGATAAAATATTTGCAAACCATACATCTGATACAGGGTTAATATCAAAAATATATATGGAAGTCAAACAATTCAATAGCAAGAAAACAAATAATTTGGTTTAAAAACAGGCAAAGGATCTGAATAGACATTTCTCAAAAGAAGACATACAAACGGCCATGGGTATCTGAAAAAATGCTCAACATAACTAATCATTAGGGAAATGCAAATTAAAGCCACAATGAGATATTGCCTAACATCTGTTGGAGTGGCTTTTATTAAAAAGATGAAAGATAACAAGTATTGGCAAGGATGCAGAGAAAAGGGAATCCTGCACACTGTTAGTGGGAATGTAAATTAGTACAGTAGTTATAGAAAACAGTATGGAGTGCCCTTAAAAAATTAAAAATAGAACTACCATATGATCCAGCAATAATAAGCATTGAACAATAATAAACATTTTTTCACATATGTTGCAAAGATTTTCCCTAGTATATTACTTTTATCTTGTGTGTGTATGATTAATGAACAAAAGTTTCTAACTTTTTAAACTATGATCTAGAAATGAAGGGATGAAACTTCTTTCATATAACCTAAAAATGTGGATGATTATTTTCAAGTGTCTACAAGATGCTCAGGTATATTTTTCTGCCAATTTTCCTTTGATGCAGTTGGTTTTTAAATTTTGACCTCTTGGGCTGGCCTGTGGCTCACTTGGGAGAGTGTGGTGCTGATAACATGAAGGCCACAGGTTCAGATCCCTATATAGGGATGGCCGGTTAGCTCACTTGGGAGAGCGTGGTGCTGACAACACCAGGTCAAGGGTTAAGATCCCCTTACCAGTGATCTTTTTAAAAATAAAATAAAATTCGGTCTCAATGTAATGATTATACATAAATTGTACATGTATTTTAAGACTCTCTGTACTAGTCCACACTAGCTTTCCTCACAAATTATGTATTATTAAGAAAGATTTTCCAGTAGAATCATTTTACACTTGGTTACAAATGCATAGCAGATTAAATAACTAAATTAAAGCTAGAGGAATCATTACCGGGATTTTTTTCCTTCAACTAAAAACAGGGGGAAGATGTCTCTCCTTCCTTCAGTTAGGAGCAGTGTTAAACTATCTAGTAACTGACAAGCTTTATTTTAATGACCCTTAGAGAATATTCCATATTCTCTTGATGTAACTATTCTAATATTTAATGATTGTCATTAATATAAAAATCTCTCATACAGCAATTTAGGCTGTTTCTTCTTTTTCCCATTACTTAATGATAATTTTCCTCAGGCTATTGTCTGTTAGACTTTTCTTTTTTTTTCCCTTTTTGTCTTTTTTCGTGACCGGCAATGGATCGCAACCCTCAGTGTCGCGCCCGTACCGGACCGGGACCGGCAACGGGATCGCAACCCTCAGTGTCGCGCCCGTACCGGACCGGGACCGGCAACGGGATCGCAACCCTCAGTGTCGCGCCCGTACCGGACCGGGACCGGCAACGGGATCGCAACCCTCGGTGTTGCTCCCGCCCCTCGCTCAGCCAGTGAGCGGCCAGTCTGTATGTGGGATCCGAACCCTCGGCGGGAGCGCCACCACGCTTCCCAAGCAGCGCACTGTAGCAGTGCGCCACCGGGCCGGCCCTAGACTTTTCTTCAGTCCAAACGATTCCAACCCCACACGCAGACCAAATAAAATACTTTCCCTTGTATTTATTTGGTGTCTGAGGGCATTTAAGCAACTAGAGACACTAAGGACCAAGCACACACACAAGAACAGGGACATGCACACTCCCTCTTTTAAAAATTAAACTGTCCAAAGCTGACCCCCAAATTTCCATTTTAATTTTGGCAAAGTAAGTGGCATCACTGTCAGCATTTTGCCTTATCTATATTTCTTTTATATTAACTGATTTTGCATTTATAATGGTGTTACAAATTTTCTTTTATAATTTAAATGTGATTCTATTTAAAGAAAAAAGCTATTTAAGTAATAGTATGGCTGATACGTAGTTATGCAAATTTTACCTAAACTAAGGCCAACTATAATAAACTGACTTTGTTTTTCGTTTGGGTAAAAACTTAAGCAAAGGCCAATAGGGTCTTCTCACTGTAGAGGGGGGGCCTGGGAGTGGCTGTGGGGAGGCAGAGGTTACAAGACCTTGTTTATTGTGAACATAAGCTTCTAGCATTCACTGAGCTGTCATTGTGTGGAGCTCTGCTCTGAGCCTGAGCTTTGAAGGAGGAGTCTATCCTTTCATGGGGAGAGAGGGCAAACTGATGACAGTCCCTGTTAATAGATAAGAAGGATACATAAATAATGAATTATAGTTGTAGAGCTGCGTGCTTGGGCAGTAGGATGACAAATGACATTAGGCAGTGATCATGAATTCTGACCTGAATTTTTCCTAAAGACACAGATTCAGTAGGCTTTTTTGGCCCTATTCTAGGTCAAGGGACCTCAGCCAAATAATTGGTATCTTAGTCCATTGGGGCTGCTATAACAAAAAATATCTTAGACTGAGCAGTTTATAAACAATGGGAATGTATCACTCACAGTTCTGGAGGCTGGGAAGTCCCAGATCAAGGCTCCAGCAGATTTGGTGTTTGTTGAGGGCTGGTTCCTCATAGATGGTGCTTTCTATGTGTTCTCACATGGCAGAAGGGGTGGAATGAGCTCCCTGAAGCCTCTTTAATAAGGGCAATAATCCTATTCATGTGTGCTCTGCTCTCATGACCTAATCATCTCCTAAAGGACCCACCTCTTAATGCTATTGCATTGATGATTAGGTTTCGATATAAAATGCCTCGCCCATGGCCCAGATGCCTCTCCAGCCTCTCTGAGAAGTGGTTTCATTCCCCGGGCTCTTTCCTAATTCCTACTGGTGGGAGCTTCAGGCATGGGGTCCCAGGACTCCATGTGGAGCCAGCTTCTCTCAGATGGGTCTTGGTCAGAATGAGATGGTGCCGGGGGTAATAGAACTAGGGAGTTTAGTCCCTTCAGAATTGATGCTCTGTGAGCATTGGCTAAGCGACTACACCGATGTCCTGCTTTCTCTATTTTATCACTAAAGTATACATTTGTTTTGAGACCTCCTCATCTACCAACCACTCCCCAAGAGGTAGCTCTGGAGCCAAGACACACTCGAGTCACCTAGTTTTAAAACCTCTTCAGGTGATCAGTGATAGCTCCACAGTATGAACCAGTCATATCTCTGAGACAGCAAACTTCTGAGGTCCATGGTCCCAACCAGATATGTGAGCTCTCTGGCAAGCTAACATTTTGGCACTTCTTCAAACTAATATTTTAAAAATACACTAGAATTTTCAGTTCAATGTTCGAGGGAGATGCCAAATGCTCTGGCAGATGGCAGAGCAGGAGGACATGTCATCTCCTCTGTTGACTCAGCAATTCTGCTCTGGCTCTACCTCACTGAGAAAGACAAAAGCCTAGTGATTAATCGCACTCATCTTCCTTAGACTGTAGCTGACCAACTGTTTTTATCCTAGGGTGCCTCTTAGAGGTTCTAATTCCCAGTCCAAGCAGCTGTACAAGAACTTTATTCCTTTGAACCACATAACAGTACTTGCCCTGAGAGAGTTTGGTGAGTATAACTTTCACCTTCTCGTTACATTTCCATTGGTTCCTAGTGCACACACACACACCAGATCAGGGCTTCTGGAAACTGTCCATCTGGTATATGTCTTAATCAAATTTTGTATGGGCAGAACTTCACATAAGTCATTTATTGCCCTATTACTTTTTCAGTAAGTCCAGTGCAAACAGAATGCAAAACTAGAACTAAAACTACATACTTCCTAATCAATTCAGAGCAATTTATAGAATGCACTATAGAGGCTTTGTTCTAAAATCATATCACACAGGCAAGAAGTGTTTTTTAGCTGGTGGCATAGGCTCTGTGGGATTGTTTTCTTTTGGGAAACAATCCCTCATCATCAACAAGCTTGAAGCCCCGGAAAAGGTCTTTGTTGCTTTAACTTGGGCACTTGGTGTTTGTCCAGCTGCTCTGACATTTCGTGGTGCGAGTGTGGCAGTGGGGAAGGAAAGGCAGCAGTCCTGGAAGGCAAGCCTGGGGGGTCCTTCTGGGAGGAAGATTCAGTCTCTGGAAGAACACAAGGACCAGTGAGTGTCCTGCATGTTTAGCTCCCTACCCACGTCATCCACTTGATGGTAGTGGTGGCAAAAGAGCCACCCAGTCAGTAGATTCTTGCATGGTCTGCAGGGGAATAAGGAGATTTTAATGGGCCCCATTTCAGCAAGAGAAGGATTTGGTATTCAACTAAAGGACAGACACCACATGGATGTCTGAGCAGACATTTATCCTGAGATCGTGTGGATGGATTTCTGCGGACTTTACAGTTTGGGCCTTTTCAAAAGCATTTTAATAAACAAACATTACAAGAGAAGGTCATAAATATTTAAATAGGGTCAAGAATTCCTAGTTCAGGCAAGTCAGCCAGTGGGGTGAATTCAGCCAGTGATTGGTTTGGCTTACATGATATTTTAGCATTTTAGGTTTTTTTTTTTGAAATTTGCAACCCCTGCACAGAGCAACACAATACTCAAGGTAAGGTTTTACGATTTTGGTTGAGGCCCACAAGTGTTTCCTAAGCCCCACGGTTGGGCAGGCTCTCTAATATGCTCGTCCTTCAGTCACACACTCCAGCTGCGACCAATGGCCTTGAAATAAATCGCAGAACTAAATAGCAGAAGACCCCCCTTCCAAATCTTTGAGCCTCTCCCTCCCAAGTGTAGGTGTGGTGGCTCAGAGCAAGATTAGGCGAATCCTGTGTTGGCCACAGATAACGGGATCAGTGGAAGCAGGAGCAGCAGAGGCCTCAGGAAATTTACATAAACCTGCGAGAAGTAGGGCCCAGAGCCTCAGAAGGGACGGGAGGAAACCAGACCAAAAGAAAACATCTGTGATGAGCGGCGAGGGCCGGCGAGCGGCAGAGGGTGGAGCAGGCCCGTCTCCACTACAGAGCAATCAAGCAGCTGCCAAAGCAAACCTTTCCCCAGTTGGGATTTCTTTTCTTGTCGTTCTTCCCTTCACGGTGCTGCTGAGCCTTTGAAGTAATCTTCAGTGTGAATAGCTAGGAGGATGTGCACAAAAGAGGCCCTTTGAAAAAGCCCTAGGGAAAGCAGCCAAGCTTGGAGGGAGCAACGGCAAGGTGACTAGGAGGAGAAAGCTGTAAAGAATTATGCGGAGACTGGCTGGGTGGCTTAAAACCTTAGCCATAGAAGCCTTCTTGCCATAATAATCATATACAGTGTATATTGACAAAATAAAAAAAAATAAAAAAATAAAAAAAATAAAAAAAACCAAAAAAAAAAACTTAGCCATAGAAGCCTTCTTAAAGTGACAATCCCGAAAGCCCAGCCCAGTGGGCCTCTTCCAGCTGGGTGCTTGCGTCCTAGTTCAGTGTGGAACATGTACCCGTGACTGCTTAGGGAGCAGAATAGTAGAGTGACCCTAATGACTGCATCCCAAACCACAAAGGATTCTTTAGATGAAGAGCCTTTGTTGATCCACGTTTCATGAATAAGCAGAAGTCAAATGAACGTTTAACATGGTACCTTTGCCAAAGAAAGAAGAAAAGGAAAATGGAAATGAAAGCGAAATCTGGTGAATAAGGTATAGGCAGCGGAACAGTAATGTGGTAACCAGTGTTCATCCCCTTGACCACTCCTGTCAGTCCCAGGGACACGGTGCTTACATTTGCCCCACTAGGGCCTTGTTAGAAACAAAGTAGAGATGCAAAGAGAAAAACAGCCTTAGCTTTTTAGGGCAAACACTTAGGGCTCTGACATAAGGCTGGAGAGATTTACAAAGGAGGTGTGAATAGACAGAACATCTGTCCTGCCACCATGACCAGTGACAAGCTTTGAGCCAAAAAGAGAGGGAGAAGAGTTTGCAATTGAGGAAAATTGTAAAATATAGCATGAAGTCCCTGTACTGTGCTCCTACACTCTGAAATAAACCCCGAAGGGAGGGTGACATGACTAAATGCCCCATGAAGCTTGGGGGATCCAAGAGCAGAGAGAACTCATGTCCTGTTCTTCATCTGGAGTTCTGAGGTCTGTCTGGGGAAGGCCAACGGGACAGTGGACGGAAGATCTAAGCACCAGTAGGCCAGAGACTGCCCTCAAGCTTCCAATGACTTCCAAGCGCCAGAAGGGCATTCCAGAAGGTTTTGCATGTACAGAAGGTAACTGAGAGAGAAAGAGAGGCAGCAGGTCTGCTCCCAGGATTGCTCCAGTCAAAGTGGAAGCCCAAGCAGCAGAAGATCTAGGGTAGGAGGCCCATGCCTGTGATGGGAGAAGGTCTCAGTTGCCGTCTTGGACATTATCAGCTCCACAGTACTGAGTGGAAGTGGGATGCACACCCATATGAAGGTGGGCTCTCACCATCTTTAGGAGCAAGTACCATGGCATATGCATGCCAAAAACATGACTGGCCCAGGTTATCTGGGGTGGGGCTGTGATAGAAAGAGACCAGAATAGACCCATTTTTCCCCCTGATGACCACACTTAGAACTTTACCTAAGCCTCCAGGTGTTTAGGATAGACCCCAGAAAGAGGGGGAGGTAGAAAACGCTGAGGAAGGGGGAACTCCTGAAGAAAACTAAATTTCAAATTAGAAGATACTGAAGAGTCACTGGCCAGGGCTGAGAAGATCCAGAAAGTAGCACTTGGAATGTGACAATGAGAGTTGGCACAACTCTTGGAACTAACATCATTTAGGGGCCCCAGGGAAAGTAGAGGAAGTACTTAAGTAAGAGAAAAAAACAAATCAACTTGTCAGAGCCTTCTATTAGGTAGCTCTAATGTAATAGACTCTTGCATAATGAAGTGTCATTTAGTAGTAGTGGTGAGTGCCCATTTTCTTGCGTCTTTTCAGATTCCAATTCTGGACACAAAAGTATTCACAGTTTAGCATATTATTTGCAACAGCGGTACATGAGGACCAAGGATTATGTTGCCATATTAAATCATGTATATTACTTTTGAAAGTGTAGTATATTGTTCTAGGTCACTGGTTCTAGGGACCCCTGAAGTCCCTAAGACCTTTTCAGAGTCTGAAGTCAAACTAATTTTTCTTGATAATCCTAAGAAGTTATTTTGCCTTTTTCATTCGCATGCTTCACAAGTGTATGGTGGAGTTTTCTAGAAGCTGCAAGACATGTAATGCTATCACCGCTCTGAGACTAAAGTATCTATACTTATGTAATGTCATGTTTTAAAAGCTTCCCGGTATCACTTTTAACTTGTGAATATTGACAGAAGTAACTAATGTAAACAAAGGCTTTTTGGGGTCCTCAATAATTTAAAGGAGTCTTGAGACCAAACATTTTGAGGTCCCCTGGTCTAGGTATAGCATGAGTGAGAATATAGTACCGATTCTCTACATTGGCAACTTGATAGACGTTTAGCATCTGAACTGCAAATGGCTTTGTTTTTATAAAAGTATTTAATATGATAAAAAATTCAAATTCAGCCATGGTTTTTAAAATTTAATCATTTGTATTTACCTTTCAATTTAATGCGAGAAATGCCCTCACTCATCCAATGCCAAAGGATGGACACAGAGACATGAGGTTCAGTGATGTGAGACTTTAATAACAGCCTTGCAAGTCCAGGTGTCTGTAAATGGGACAGGCACATGAAAAAGGGCCATAGCAAGCAATTTATTCCCTAATATGCAAGTTTCTCCCTCTACTTCCTCATTGGCTGAGTACTACAGGATGCACAATCTTCCCGAATGATGCCTAAGATTTATTATCCCCTTGCAAGGAATTCCTTTGTCTGGGGGCTCAGGACAAGCCTGCAAATAAGGCCTCCTAAAGCCCTATGAAGGGAGAGACACCAGAGAATGAAGAAAAGAAAAGGGGCTAGTAACTAATTACCATCTCAATAAAATAACCTCAGATAAGTCATTTCTGAAAGTGAATCACTCAGATTATTTTCTTACATTTAATATATACTTTTAAATATCTTTGAGGAAAAGTAACTTCTTAAAATAAAAATAATTCAAAATTTTAATATTTCCAGTAGTGTACTTTTAAAATTAAAATATATGCAAATTGTGTATACTTTCAATAAAATTACATTTTAATTTTAATTCTTTAAGTATTTACTGTCAATAGAACATAAGTTATGTAAAATTTTTTATTATAACAAGAGGAGGTAGTCACCATCTGTAGAAATAAGCATGAAATGAAGGCAAGAAAAATAAATATTATAAAATAAATGTATAATTATTTACTAAACACGTATTTTTATTTTATTATTCATACTAACATGACCAACTCATCATCAGAACATGTACATATGTACAATAATAATTAAATTCAGCAGATGTTAATATTTTGACAATTTTCAGATACATAAAAAAAAACACAGCTTTACACCAAATTTTCAGTTTTGTCGTTACAAAGGTATACATGGTATAGATGAAGATTTCCATTTATGCTCTCCCAGGACTTGCACAAGTTAAGAACAGCCCATGTATTCTCAGCACCTCATTCACTCCTTTATTAACCCTTTGAAATAGTTTTCAAATCCCTAAACCATTGATAAGTAAATTGAGCGTTAGAGAGATTAAGCCTTTACCAAAGGCATCCATCTCATCCACACTGGGCCTTGAATTCTACCTATCACAGGTCTGTTGGAGTCAGAACATACAATGCTTAACAGTTAGACATACACATGGCAAGCAGGGTAGAATCTGGGACATCCCAGAGGGTGTGATGTATCTCAAAGATGATGGTTTTTGAGTACAAAGTAATATATGTCTAATGAAAAAATTAAAAAATCAAATAAAGGAACTTACAAAGAAAACCAAACACCCCAAGTTCACCTATAATCCACCATCCAGAGAGAACTACCTTAAAAATTGGGAGGACATTTCTTTTTTTTTTTTTCCTTTTTGTCTTTTTTCGTGACCGGAAACGGATTTTTTCCTTTTTGTCTTTTTTCGTGACCGGCCAGGGACCGGCAACAGGATCGCAACCCTCGGTGTTGCACCCGCACCTCGCTCAGCCAGTGAGCGGGAACCGGTCTGTATGTGGGATCTGAACCCTCGGCGGGAGCGCCACCGCGCTCCCAAGCAGCGCACTGTAGCAGTGTGCCACCGGGCCGGCCCAAGGGGGGACATTTCTTTCCAGAGTTTTTCTCTCTGATTTTGTACACACACACACACACACACACACACACACACACACACACACAAACTTACACTTTAAAAAAATGTGATTGTATTATACATCCTGTTTTATAACCTACATTTCTTTCCAGAGTTTTTCTCTCTGATTTTGTACACACACACACACACACACACACACAAACTTACACTTTAAAAAAATGTGATTGTATTATACATCCTGTTTTATAACCTGCCTTTTCCGCTATTCTATCAATATCTTTCCATTTGAATGATATAATTCTACATAATTATTTGAGGACTGCATAGTATCCCATTTCTGTACACGTGCCGTCATTTACTTAACCTTTCCCTTATTGATGAATATTTAGACAGTTTCCAATTTTCACTATTACAAACAATACTTCGGTAGTCTTTATGTACCCCTTTGGTTATTTGTTTAGGAAAAATTGCCAAATACCAAATTTGGGGGTCAAAAGGCAGCACATTTTACGACTTTTGGTGTATTTGCCAAACTGCCCTTCCAAACTATTGTACAAATGTGTATTCCACTAGCACAGCTTGTGAGCGTGTCTCCTCAAACCTCTACCGGCTCTGACTATTCTCTCTTTCTTTAATCTTTGCCAATTTCACAGACCTCTGTGATGTTTCATGATTATTCTAATTTGTATTTCTTTGATGACTAGTGAAATTAAATATATTTTATTATGCCCATTGGCCATTTTTACTTCTTTTATTAACTGCTTTTTTATAGCCATGTCCTTTGCTTATTTTTAATTGGGATGGCTGTCTTTTTTAAATTGATTTTTGAGTGTTTTTTTCCTTAGAGTTACCTAGCCTTTAACCTACCTTAAAGCCTTAAAGTCACTTTTAAAAGTATGCATTTTTTTCCCCTAATAAAGTACTGTGCATTTATTATTTAAAAAAATTAAAATCTGGAAAACATTGGGGGGAAAACTTAAAAATTGCTCATAATCTCATCACATTTTTTTTAATGTACAAAGTAAAAAGTGAATGTTTTCCCTCCGTGTCTGTACATTACAACTCTTTCAGCTGTTCAGTATGCATCTTTTTAGACATGACTTATTTGCATATTAAAGATAAAGATAAGATTGTAATTTTTCTTTCAATTTTATTTATCATCATCACCATCATCATCATCGTCATGACCATGCAGTATGTTTGTAATCATTTCTATTGATTTTTTTTCCCTCTGGTTTTCTTAGAAAAGCTGTCTGCCCTCCCAAGGTTATATAAATATTCCACTCTATATTCTTTTGATAACTGTATGGTTTTATTTTTTGCAATTAAGTCCTTAATTCATCTGGAATCTACTTTGGCATATAGTGTGAAGTAATAATCTAAGTTTAAATTGGTTAAATGATTATCCACAACATATATTATACTGTCCATCTCTTTGAAACTGATTTTAAAAGTCATATTCATCATTTAATGATTTCTTACATATGCTTTTGAACTTTATGTTTTGGTACCAATTTTATACATTTAAAGATCTGGCAAGGCAGTTATAATTTACTATTCTGTTTTTAGACGTTTTCTGGCTATTCAGTTTATTTTTCAGATAAATTTTTAAACTATTTTACCAACATGTTTTAGAATTTATATTGTTAATTATGTTAGGCATATATATTAATTTGGGACAATTGCTATCTTTTCAATAATGACTGTCCTCATCCAGGACCAAAGCAGTTCTCTCCAATAATTAAAATATTTCATGTTTGTCAATAGAGTTCATCTGGACATTTCTTGCTAAATCTATTACTAAGAGTTTTGCAATTTTTATTATTGGGGTTATTTTTTTATATCAAGATATCTAATTGGCTGTTATTGGAAAAAGACTGAAAGCTTTTTAGAGGATATTAGTCAAAGGAAGTTAGACAGAGCCGGGGCACTATCAGGACAGATCATAACACGCCCTGGCCCTATGGCACATCCTGTTATTGAGGAAAGGTAAACACAAGTTCACTGGAAAAATGAGATTTATGTCCTCCCAATCTAGTACATAAGCTTCCAAAGAAACATTGTTTTTTAAGGTCTCTAGAGCATAATATAATTTGAAAAAGTTTCAGCTCTTCTTCAGTGCCTGAGGGTACATTTTTTGGCCATTTCTTTTTATGCTGGTGGCAAAGGACTTGAGATCTCCACTGCTATAACCCCAGTAGGTCCCTCCCTCAGGCTGCTGTGTGTAAGATATTCCTGAAGGCAGGTTTATTTCCTTGTTATCTGTCCTAATGGGCCATCCCAAATTTCGGTTATTCTAAAGAGTAATAAGATTAATAAAAGTAGGTTTGTGTTTATCTAACAAAAATTGGGAAATATGCATCTTTTTGGTGAGTTTTGTTTTATATCAGATTTCAAGTTGGTATCGTTTAAAACTTCTGTAGAGAAAAGACACCATCAATATTTTTTCAAACAAGTCACAGACAGGAGAACATATTTAAAACTTGTATAACCCAAAAATAAATTATAAGAAGACCATATATGGCTCTCATAGAAATCAGAAGGGAAAACCAAATGACTGGATAAAAACGGGTAAAAGATTTGTTCAGGCATTTTACAGGAGAGCATACCTAATGGCCAATAAGCATTTGAGAAGACAAAATTCTTCACCAATAATCCTGGAAATCAAAACATTGAGCTAACATTTCACACATCATTTTTATTAAAAAAGAATGACAGCATCAAGTGTTAAGATAAAACAAGAGCTCTAAGATTATGCTGGTGGTAATATAAGTTAGTTCAATTAGTTCAGAGAGCAATTTGACAATATCTAATAAAAGTTTAAGATATTCATACCTCTAGCAATTCCATTTCTGAATATGTTCCCAAGAGAATCTCTTCCGTGAGTGCTCAAGGAGACATGTATAAGGATGTTCAGTGCAGCATTATTTGTAGTCATGAAAAATTGGAAGCAACACATATGTGCAATGAATTGGGATCAGAAATATATATATCTTTTTTCACAATAGAATATTGAATGAACTCTATCTACATGTAGATGTTAATGAATAAATTTTAAACACACAATAGTGGATGAGAGTGTTGCAAAATAATTCCTACAGGTCGATACCATTCATGTAAAGTTCTAATACACAAAAATCAGTATCATGTATTGTTTATGTATATATACCTCTGCAGTAAAACACAGATGGAAAGGATGCACATCAACTTCATGATACTGGTTGATTCTAGTGAAAAAAGGAGTATCTAGGATCAGGTAGGGTGAAAAAGAAGCTTCAACTCTCTCTCTAAAGCTTTATTTCTTTAACACAGATGGAAAGGATGCACATCAACTTCATGATACTGGTTGATTCTAGTGAAAAAAGGAGCATCTAGGATCAGGTAGGGTGAAAAAGAAGCTTCAACTCTCTCTCTAAAGCTTTATTTCTTTAAAAAAAAAAAGAATTAAAATATGAAAATATAAGAACACTCCATAAATGTTGGTAGTGAAAACATGGATATTCATTGTTATTTTCTGTACTTTTCTATATGTTAAAATATGTCATTTTATAAGTAAGTTGAAATAACCTACTTTTCTAATAGAAAGCCAGACTATTTCTGAGGGGAGGACATCTGAACTTCATCCTCTCTGACAGACAAAACATAGCCTTCCCATTGCTATTATGCCTTGGGTATCCATATGTACATGACAAAACACCCATGATTCTTCTTTTCAAGGCTTTGGTTTTGTAGCTTCAGAAAATCTTTTCTAACAATTCAGAGGAATTGTCAGGCTCCAAGGGACTGCTCATGAAAGATAGTCATAAGAAAACACTATATAAGACTGATTTTTCATTGTCTAAAAACTGGACTTCACTAGAAAGTATATACAAATTTTCTATTAGACTCTAGGAAGAAAAGGTTAGTCATACCTAAAAAAACTAGTACATTTTTTATTAGGCAATAAGATCAGCACAATTCAGATTCCCTTTATGCCTGGACTCTTAGGAAGCTAGAGCTAATGATGACCAGTTGGATTTATTGTCTTAGTCTATATCCTTATCCTGGGTAATTACCTTTCCATTTCTCCTATATAATTTGTTATTTTCATTTATGATTTATTTAAATGCTACATTTGCATATATTTATAAGTCTTATCCATGTAGAAGGAAATGTAGAAAGAAATACATGTTAAAGTAATAAACAATTCAATCAGGAGCGGGTGTAAGGGAGGAATTGGTAAAGGGACATGAAAAATGATTACATTGTATAATGAGGAACTTTAAAATAAAGCATTTATTTAAAAAAAGCAATTCAATCAATGAATAGATGGATGGACAGATGAACTGATTTCAGAATCATAAGATTATATTATTAATTTATCCTGAGAAATATGACTGCCAAATGGACCAGAATATTTTGTCAGCTGCTCAACACATTTGCTTGCCAATATGAGAGCCTACTTCAGAAAAAATTTCCATCAAGAACATTAGTCAGTGAGTGCAGGGTCAGTCTTTCTTGCTATAATTCACACTTATGTGGTTGCCATTTCCCAAAATACAATTCTAGTCTTATTATATCCCCAGTTAAAAACCTTCAGAAGTTTCATATTCTTTTTGGAATTAAGTAGAGATTCATTAGCTGGGCATCCTATAGGGTGCCAGCAAACATTCTAGCTTTTATGTCTTTTGTTCCCAATATGTACACTCTACATTGGCCAAACTGGAAAAAAAGTAGTTTTGTGGGCCGGCCCGGTGGCGCACTGGATAGTGCGCCGCTCGGGAAGCGCGGTGGCGCTCCCGTCCGAGGGTTCGGATCCCACGTACAGACCGGCTCCCGCTCACTGG
>NW_007726797.1:514434-540657 GCF_000696425.1 Galeopterus variegatus
AAAAAAAAAAAAAAAAAAAAAAAAAAAAAAAGTAGTTTTGTGAGCACCCTTCACTTTCCCATACCTATCCTTTTCAAGTACTGTTTCTTCCACTTATATACCTCACCCACCATGATGCCTACCCATACTTAAATGTCCATCTCCAAAGTCAACTGGTAATAACAACAGCAGGTATTAATGTTAATTCTCATACAACCCTCATACAACAATTGTACACTTATATATAATAAGCATTAACACATTTTACAAATAAGAAAAACTGAGGCACAAAAGGTAAATAACTTTCCCCAAAGCACACAACAAATGAGAGATGGAGTTGGGATTCAAATGCAGCCAGCTTGGCTCCAGAGTCCGTGCTCTATTCAGCATGCTAGGCTGCATTTCTATTCCATAAAGAATCGCCCGAGTCTCAGCCCTTCTGATTGAATGTAAGCACCCCATTCTTTGAAACTAAATCTTATTCTGCCTTCCACTAACTGATATGTACATATCTACTTCCCTACAGAGTAGGTAAGAGCTCAGGCGCTGGCATCAGAATCCCGGATTCAAATGCCAGCTCAGCTCTTTGCCAGATGTATAGCTTTAGGCAAGTTACTTGGCCTCTCTGAGCCACAGGTAAATGTAATAGTGCCCATGTGTGGTATCTAGCTAGTTGTTTTATCAAGGTTTGTGTTCTCTGTTTTCTTGGCACCCTAATAGGCTCCATTTCCAAGCTGCCCTTGCACTTGGAGGAGGGGGGCGTGTGACTGAATTCTGGCTGATAGTATATGGAGAGAAAGAGGTCGGCCACTTCCAGGCGTGGTCCCTAAAACTTCTCACAATGTCTTCCTCATAATTTTTCCTTCTGCACCTTCTGATTGAATCCAGGAGAAGATGCTACAGCTCTAGAAGATGGCAGAGCCACTAGACAGTAGGCTCCTGGGCCCCTAAAAGACTGTTAGGAGTAGAGCATCCCCTGTCCCACTCCACATCCACTCACATTAGACTGAGACATGGGGAAGAAATAAAGTTTATTGCATTAAGCCACTGAGACTTGGGGGTTGCTGTTTATAACAGTCAGCCTATCAGGTCTACTTGATAACATTGCAGAAAATCACATAATACCATGGCTTGGTACACCAAGCATTGATTTTTATCATCCTCCATTAGATCTTCAGTATTTCCGGAATCAACATCCTGCTTTTCTAATCAGCTCATGAGTCCACTCATTATAGTGACTATTTCAAACTTTCTCCACAGTCCTTAAGCCATTGACCCTGCAACTCACTCTTAGCAGGTCACTTTGTTTCCTACAACATAGAGGAAATAGAAGCTACGAGAAGGGAATGCTCTCAACTTCCTGCTACCAAGGGACGTTACCTAGATCTGTACCCACCCCTCCTCTTTCCCTCCTTTAAGACAGAAGAGCTTCCCTCCTCCCGTAGCCTGTATTCTATTCTCTTTTGTTTTCTCAAAACCATAAGCAATGTGTCATCTTTCTTTTTTCATATCTTCAATCCCCCCCCACACACACCACAATCTTTCCTATCACCATTTAAACATGCTCTAACTTCTCCCGTCTTTAAAGCAAATGAACGACCAAACTCTCCCTCCACTCGGCGTTGGCCTCCACCCTCACGGCCACCATTCGCCCCGTTCTCAGCAGCCTCTCCTGAGAGCAGCTGACAGGCTCTCGGCCACTTCCTCGTCTCCTGCTCACTACGCCACCTACACCAATCTGGCTTCCACCTTTATCACTTGATCCAACAGCTCTCCTAAACTCATTCAGAAGCCCCTTTCCTTCTTCATATTACTGGCCTCTTTGTTGCATTTCATACAACTGACCACTCCTGCATTCTGGAAAGAGCCTCCTTCCTGTCTCATGTACCACTACATTCTCCTACCTCCTTGGCTTCTCCTTCTCAGTCTCCTTGGTGGGATCATTTCTGTCATCAGTGCCTGGTACCCAGACTTCTCTTCTACTCCGTTACTGTCTTCTTAAATGACCTCACCTAGTTCTACGGCCCCCTGTACCTCTATTACTGTCAAATTTATACCTGAAGCCCTCAGCAACCCTCCTCTGAATTTCAGCTTCATATATCAAATTGCCTACTTGGATGTCTCAAAGGAATCTCAAGCTCAACATGTTCAAAGTAAACTCACCACCTCTTATGTGTTGAATTATCTTCACCCCTGCCCCCTGCCACCAAAAAAAAAAAAAGTACATTGAAATCTTTTTTTTTTTGTCTTTTTGTCTTTTTCCGTGTCCGGCAACGGATCGCAACCCTCAGTGTTGCCCCCGTACCGGACCGGGGACCAGCAACGGGATTGCAACCCTCGGTGTTGCTCCCGCGCCTCGCTCAGCCAGTGAGCGGGAACCGGTCTGTATGTGGGATCCGAACCCTCGGGCGGGAGTGCCGCCACGCTTCCCAAGCGGCGCACTATCCAGTGCGCCACCGGGCCGGCCAGCTACATTGAAATCTTAACTCTGTACCTCAAAAGGTCAGAATATGACTTTATTTGGAGATAGGGCCTTGGCAGAAGTAATCAAGTTAAAATGAGGTCATTAGGGTGGGTCCTACTCCAATATAACTGGGGTCGTTATAAAAAGGGGAAATTTGGACAGAGACATGCAGAGATAATTTTAATATATATAAATAGTATAAATAAATATGAAATCAATTCTTGTGTCACCCAACTTAAGAAATATAACAAAACCAATGACTGATGTTCCCAGTATAACCCTTCATGATCAAATTCCCTTTCCTCCTCCAAAAGGTAAATATTATCCTGCTATCCTGAAATCTGCATTAATTGTTTTCTTGCTTATCTTTAGTTTTATCACATATGTGTATATCTATAAATAATTGTTTAAGTTTGTAAGTTTTTGACTTTTATAGGTAGATAATTGTGCTATAGATATTCTTCTGTGACAGCTTTTTAAATTATGTTTATAAAATAAATACATGTTGAAGTTTGTAGCTATCATTTAGTTGTCTTCACTACTTTACGGAATTCCGTTGTGTGCAAAGAGATAAAAAGTATTTCTTCTTTGCTCCATTCATTGGATATTTTGGTGGTTTGTAGTATTTTACTTTTATAAATCATGATGCCATGAATATTCTTGTCTCCTGGTACACATGTTCAAGACTTCTTGAACATGTACCAATGGTGAATATGTACCAGCAATATGTACCAAGTGTGGACTTGACTTGCTATGTGCTATGTGTATCACATCACAGATGGCCAAACAATGCCAAGTCTTGGCAAGGATGTGAAGCAACCAGAACTCTTTCACAGTATTGCTGGGAACGTGAGATGCTATAACTATCCCAGATGGGCTTGGTGAAAATGAGCCCTGTAGCAGAGAAATTTTATGAGTGACATTTTACTGCCACAAGCTGATAGGAAGCATTGTTCATAAGGAACTTCAGAGCACATTAAGCTGGGGCTGTTCAGCGAGCATGCTGTTAGAGTCCTGCTCCCTTACAAGAGGCACACTCGGGCTGGTAGCAATGGCCTTCTCCTGGTCCACAGTATGGACCCTGAGGCCATGAGAGTCTCATGGTTAGGAAATCATCTCTTACCAAGCCAAGTCTCTGACATCTAACGTCTGGGTTCCAGGTACTATTTCTTATTATACCACTCAGCACTTTTTGCCATACACCTGCATAGTTACAACACAACTCGGTAAGAGTGACCAGACTGGACCAAAAAAAAAATCTATTTCAAGCCTGAGAAGGATGATGAGTCAATCAGGTTGACTCTAAATACCAAATTACTTTCAAAAGTGGTTATATATTTTAACACTACCACAAAGACTTAGTAAAACATAGAACATACGTAAAGAGCTTGTGATGCAAATATCTTCTCTAAGATTGTGGCTTGTCTTTTTACTTTCTTTATGTTATCTTCTGATAAACAGAAGTTCATAATTTAAGGCAGTTAGATTTATCAATGTAGCTAATTTTATCAATAATTTCATTTATGATTTGCAATTTGGGGATCTTATTTAAGATATTCTTTCTTACCTTGAGGCAAAAAAAGATCGTTACCTAGATTTTTTCTATCACATTTTAAAAACAGTTAGAGTGAGAGATATAAAATTCACTCATTTAAAATTTACAATTCAGTATTTTTAAAAATATATTCACAGAGTTATACACGTATCATTACAATCTAATTTTAGAACATTTGTGTTACACCCAAAAGAAACCCTCTACTCATTAGTGGTCACTGCCTATTCCTCTTTGCTCCCCACCCTGAGTGCAGTCTTAGGGAACCACTAACCTCCTTTCTGACTTTATAGATTTGCTTATTCTGGATATTTCTCATAAATGAAATCATACAATATGTGGTCTTTTGTGACTGGCTTCTTTCACTTAGCATAATGTTTTTGAGGTTTACCCATGTTGTGGCATATATCAATACTTCATTCCTTTTTACGGCTGAATAATTTTTCATTGTCTAGATGTATAACATTTTGTTTATCTATTCATCAGTGATGAGCATTTGGGTTGTTTCTACTTTTTGGCTATTATGAATAATGCTGCTATAAACATTCTTGCATAAGCTTTTGTGAGGACTTACATTTTCGTTTTTCTTGGATGTATACCTAGGAACATATGTGATGAGTCTATGATAACTCCATGTTTCACTTTTTGAGAAACTGTCACTTTTTTTCACTGCAACTACACCATTTTCATTTCCACCAGCAATGTATGAGGGTTTCATTTTCTGTCAATCCTCCCCAATACTTGTTATTTCTACCTTCTTTTTAATTATAGCCATCTTAAATTGTGGGTGGGAAGTTGTATCCTATTGTAATTTTAATGTATATTTCCTTAATGACTACATGAGATTCATGTAGCTTATTGGTCATTTATAGATCTCCTTTGGGAAAATGTCTGTTCAAATCCTTAGTCCATTTTTAAATTGGGTTGTCTTTTTACTATTGAGTTGTAAGAGTTCTTTGTATATTCTGAATGCACAGCCTCAACATCTCTTAGTCTGTCTTTTATATTGTCCATTTCTTTGTGTATGTGCTGTAGTCTAAAGAATTTTTCTCAAATCTATCTTCTAGTTCAGCTATGTCTAATATGCTGTTTAAGAGACCAAAAAATATAACCAGGTAGGTGTTAAATGATTCAAAAAAGGCTTCTTCATATTAAATATATAATAATTGTAATTTAAAACTTAGTTTATAGAAATGTTCTGCTTCTTGACGTACATTTGTCAAAACTACTTGAACAGTACACTTAACATTTGTACATATGTGTATATAAGTTATACATCAATTAAAAAAAAAGATTAAAAGCTAAGACTCAGAACCTGGTGCAAAAGCTTAATTGATGGGGTAAATAGGGAGGGGTTGAGAGGCAGAGGGTGTAGTAAGTTTGATTAGAGAAAAATAGTCATTCAATAAATATTCATTGAAGAATCACCACATGAATAAATGAGTAGATTAATTTAACAAGAGTGTTTTTCATGTATAGCTTTGTGAAGTCCATGTCATTCTTTTTCAGTCAAACTTCATAGAGTTCTGAGCTTTATATGGTTCTTGATTGCCTTTAGTAACTGATATCATTTTCTGCTAGGCAAAGCATTCTCAGTTCTTGCAATGTAGAGAGAGCTTCCAGGCTGCAGGAATTGTGAAACACCACTTTTGTAATGAAGGAAGCCTGGACAATCTTCTTTTCTGGAACACATTTGGGAACATGGTTTTCTCTGTGCTAAAGACATATTTTAGCATGACACCTAGGAGAATGATTTTTAGTCCTGTAGCTTTAGGACAAAATTATGCCCTTTTGGTGACCACATATCAACTGATGGACCTACCCTTTGAGGCATTATTCTAAATATATGCTCTCAGGATACTCCTCGTTCCCTAGCAGGTTCACAGAGAAGATCAATGAGACTTTGGTTCAGTGTGCATTTCTCAAATTTGAAATATAAGATTATTGTGGCTTTATCAGAAAATGCTGTTATAGACTTAACAACCAATTTATCCTCAAAGTTTGTAAAATGCTTTACCAGAGAGTTAGCTCATTTTGGACATTATTATTAATTCTATTATTTCTCCAATTGATAAAAATGATCCAGAAGCTCAAAATGGCTTTCTGAAATGAAAAATAATGATAAAAATATATCATAAATATAAGACCTCAGAAAAATGTCGTAATTGTAAGTGGTGATTGGAAACTCAAGGCAAATACAGAATGTGAATCTGTATGCTCTGGTTCAAGGTGATCTGCAAATGAGATAATGTTATATATGCAACCTAGAGAGAAAATACAAAAAGGAAGTATACAGTAATGAAATATTAAATTGAATTTTACTGGACTAATAATCCATTTATCCCTATCTGTGATAAACTGTTTTGAAATTTTGTCAAACAGTTGTATGAAGCCAGCAGAGCTTCCCCATATTTTTCAAATAAAGAAGCGTGACTTCTCTAGTAAACTAATGAAGCTTTTCCAGCACAAGCCCTAAACAATGCATTTCAGGAGGAAACCAGTGTATGTTGTTACTGAAGGCAGGGACCAATATTACTAAGATGTCTTTTGCAGTTTTACTCCTCATTGCAAAATTAGACACAGGCCATATTATTGCTAAAAAGTTTGCAAAACTTCTATAGATACTAAAAGACATTGCTTGAGAGGAAGCAAAATGATCTATTAGATAATTCTTTACCAAATGGAACCATTGGAATAACATTGAACCACCCAGAATGACAATGGCATATGATGTGGAAGCACTGTCATGCATTTATGTTGTGTGCATGCATGTGTGTGTATGTGTGTGTTTGGTTGGATGGAGCCACTGACATACTGAGTGTGAATCCACCCTTGGCATGTGTGCTGTTCATCTATGAGGGAGAAGTGCTTGAGGGATTTGTTCCACTTATTACTGAAATTCCATGCTCCTATAGAGAAGACAGTTTTCATTAATGAAAAATTCCATTGTGAGAAATGATATGGACTGGGAAAGGTGCATTTGGGTCATTGTTGAGAGGTGTGGGGCTGGCTGGTTAGCTCAGTTGGTTAAAGTGCAGTGTTACAACACCAAGGTCAAGGGTTCAGATTCCCACACTGGCCACTGCTAAAAAATAAAAAAAAGAAAGAAAGAAAGAAGAAGAAAAAAGACAAGACAGGTGTGGCCATATAGGTTACAACACCAAGGTCAAGGGTTCAGATTCCCACACTGGCCACTGCTAAAAAATAAAAAAAAAGAAAGAAAGAAAGAAGAAGAAAAAAGACAAGACAGGTGTGGCCATATAGGAAGGGGGTTTTATGAGAAAGTAAAAGAATTTGCTCCTAAATACCTGACCCCACATTGCTTCATTCACAGAGAACACTGGCATTCAACACTGTCACTCCCTGTCTTGATTTGGGGTTGAGGAAAATAGTGACAATTATACATGTGATCAAGTTATATCCACAAGTGATAAAACTGTGCATGCTCTGTGGGGAGAAAATGGGCAGTGACTTAAAAAATTCTACTTTTTAAGACTGTCATAGGAAAAAATAACCACAAGACTTTATATAGAAACTCAATTTTATTCAAAAGTACTCACATGAGACCATATATAGAAACATTTTTACATTACATAACACTATTAATGCCAGAAAGGATTGAAGAGACTGTCTAATTTATTATCTGATCAGGAACACTTTTGAGAGTAAGAAGGGGCACTTTAAATAATTTTATTGGGATAAAATATGTCCCAGGGATGTATGGTTACCCTAGTAAAGGATATTTCTATGATTTCAAGTGATTTGTTCAAATACTATGCTAATATAATATAAATATAATGACAAAAAGAAAACTTTGGACAAATTAAATTAAACTCTTGAGCAAAGAACAATTCAAAAATTGGGCAGCCTCTGGAACTAGAATAGGTTCAGAGTGACTCTACGGCCACTGCATGTTTCGTTCAGATTTGTAGACAGAGAGGGGAAAGTGACTACAGAAAACGGAAGTGAGATGCAGAAATGCTCGGATTGGTTACAGCTGGGCATTTGCCTTATTTGAACCTGACTTGAACAGTTGCCTGCCTATGATTGGCTGAGACTGGACTACTTGTTACAAGAGTAGGTTACGGTCTGTTTACACATCAAGTTAGGTTACAGTTCACTGTGTCCAGAGAAACCTTTAGACCAAGCTTAATCTAACTATAATGTTATCAACATGTTGAATAGCATAAAACTATCACTGCAGGGCTGAAAATAATGATTTCTAATGTTGAGGAAAAGGTTTAAGATTTCTTTAAAAGAATGAATTATGATATAAATGTCTTGATTGTTGAGCACTTCAATTTTTTCCAATCCTAGATGATTTTTTTCATTCATTGGAGAAATAAACTGATCCTACATAACGAACATTTTAAAAAATTTAAGAACATGTTATACAAAACATGCGGAAATATTTTCTGAAGCTGAATTCAGACTGGATTTAATAATCCATCCATTACCATCTCCCAAATTGAAATATCGAACCTCAAGTGCCTAATTTATTGCTGATGGAGTAGAGAAAGCGCCTTAGTGAGAATTCTTGTCATAATTTCCTCATAAGCATTTGAAAGATCCACCAAACCCTTGCTGACTTTCTCACAACCCTTCCGTTGTGAGTTAGAATGTTATGATTTAAAAGAACAAAGAGAAACTTGGCCAATGGCTCAAAGTGTCTGTAAACCACTTGGTGAAAGACAGTAAACAAGCATCACCTTAATATGAAATTGTTAATAATAATCATAATAATAAGTTAACATAATATGCTTTAGTTTTTTTTATTGTGATGAATCTTTTGAAAATGTTTACATTTGTTGGTGATTTGTGTGATTGAGACACAAAGTAAATAGTCCACAAATATTGAAAGATTTAGAAACTTTAAAAAATGATGTTTCTGTGCAAAAGTTAAGCCTTGCAGTTTTCACCACTGTGTCTAAACCTTAACCAAGATTACAAAGGGGTGAAAGAAGCAGTATCTTTAAGGCTTATGTTGTTCCAACTTATCCTGCAAGCATCAATTCCCGTATTGTCCTTTACAAATATTTGGATCCTTTCTAAGTGCCAGAATTACAACTATATACAAAAAAGCAGCCATTGTCCTGAGGAACTTTGGAGAATCTGTGGAACCTCAGTGGTTGGAATGTTTTGTTAGAGAAAACCTAGAGGGGTCTAAAAATCTACAGGAGAGAACCAACCAAGACTTATGGGAATAAAATCAGGGAGTTGAGACCTGAAGCCTGCAGGGATGGTGAGGGAGAGTGTTCCAGACATAGGCAACACAATTTGCTCCAAACTGGGAGGTGAGAAAGAGAAAACTGTATTCACACACCGCAGATAGTTCATATAGCAGAGCATGCAATGTGAGACAAAGCAATACCTCAATCAACATGGTTCTGATGAGCTACATTATAGAGCTCATCCTGGGCACTATGGGTGGCCAATTAAGCATATTAGCAAGAGAGTGGCATGATGAGATTAGTGCTTTAGAAATATCATTTTGTAGTGTGGACAATGGACTAGAGGGTAGCAAGAAGAGGCAGAGAGACTTGTCAGGAGGCTGTTATAGCAATGGAATGATTTGAGAACAATGATAGCAATCATTACTAGAAATGCAAGTTAAAGGGAATGTAGGGGATAGGAGTGACTTTTGACATCTGATTGGGGTCTTGAAGGATGAGTAAGATTTTACCAGCCTGGCAAGTAGGGAAGGGCATTCAAGATACAGCAAAGACAATGGAAACTGAAAAGTGTAAGACGTGTTCCTGGTCATTCATACTTAAAAGAAATGAGATATGAAGAGAAAGATGGCTTGAGAACAGGTTGGAATGCCATTTGATTTTTATGGCTGCATAGTGACATGTTCAGGTCTATATTTTGGAAAAATAAAAATAGGGTGAAGGATAGATTTGGGGTAGGAAAGAGGCCACCCTACCAAGACCCTTTAGAACAGCACAACATCTGGTCATCGCACAGCACCTCTAGTGTCTCTATAGGAATTCCTTCAATCTCAGGAGAGTCACCTGGAACAAGCACAGGCAGGCCAAGACTTCCATAACTACTTTTAAAAAAAAAACATTTATTTATATATATTTATGGGGTACAGAGTTGACTGTCAATATTTGTGTCCATAACTACTTTCAACAGGTTCTTTCAGGAACTAGGCCAGTTTCTAAGTTTCAGGGTACCACACATTGGCTCTAGCTTTTTGTAGTAGACACTTACACATTGGTAACCAAACAGCTCCCCTTCTCATGCCTCTATTTTGTTCAGGTTCCCCCTTTCCCCTGTGTGATCAGATAGATCTTGACAGCACAAGCAGAATAGTCTTATCACTTACTGATACACGTGTGACCCAATTCTGGCAAGTGAGATGAGAGAGGAACTTCTGGAAGGGTAAGATTTGAGGAAAAAGTGTTTAGCTCTTTAAAAGAGACACAAGGAGAAACTCAACTGCATTGACACAAGGAAAGTCACCAGGGAAGACGGGAAAAAGAAAAGGAAATCTCTCTCCTCGAAGCCTGCTCTAGAGCAATGTTGATGTGTGGTCACCTAGTCTACCAAACATCAACACAGAGATACTAGAAATACAAAAACCCAAGAAAATATGACACCACCAAAAGAATACAGTAACTCTCAAATGCCAGACCCTATAGAGCAGGAAACCCTTGAAATGACTGAAAAGGAATTCCAAGCAACAATCTTAAGGAAACTCACTGAGATATGAAAAGACGCAGACAATTTAACAAAGCAAGAAAAAAAAATCCAGGATATGAAGGAGGAAATTTACAAAGAAATGAATACCTTAAAAAAGAATGTAGCAGAACTCATGGAACTGAAAGATTCACCCAACAAAATAAAAAACACTACCCAGAGCTAAAACAGCAGGCTAGAACAAGCAGAAGAAAGAATTTCTGGTCTTGAGGATAGTCTTTTTTGAAGTAACTGAGGTAGACCAAAAAAAAGGAAAAAAGAATTTTAAAAAATGAAGAAAATCTAAGAGAGCTAGCTGACAACTTTAAGCACTCAAACATTCAAATCATGGGTGTTCCAGAAGAGGAAAAGAAAGGAAAAGGCATGGAAAACCTATTCAATGAAATAATAATGTAAAACTTCTCAGGTACAGGGAGAGACATGAACCTTCAAACAGATCCCCAAACAGATTCAACCCTAAAAGATCCTCTCCAAGACACATTGTAGTCAAACTGGCAAAGTTCAAAGACGAAGAGAGAATCTTAAAAACAGCAAGAGAAATGTCAAGTCACCTATAAGGGAGCCTCTATCAAACTAACAACAGACTTCTCAACAGAAACTCTACAGGACAGAAGAAAATGGGATGACATATTCAAAATACTAAAAGAAAAAAACTGCCAGCCAAGAATACTATGCCCAGCAAGGCTATCCTTCAAAAATGAGGAAGAAATAGTGTATTTTCCAACAAGAAAACCTGTGGGAGTTCACCACCACACAACATTTCTTGCTCTACAAGAAATCCTCTGGAATTCCCGTCTGGCATCTGGAATCTGAAAAATGATAACCACTACCACAAATACACAAGAAAGAACAAAACCCAGTGGTAGAACAAAAATGCAAATGAGAAAGAGAAAGAAACTAAATCTAACCAGCACAAAAAACCATAGTGACAATGTAATAATGCCCTTGCTTTATTTCTGATTTTTTTTTTCTTTCCTTTTTTTTTGTCTTTTTTTACTGACCGGTAACGGGATCGCAACCCTCGGTGTCGCGCCCGCACCGTGCTCAGCCAGTGAGCAGGAACCGGTCTCCACATGGGATCCGAACCCTTGGTGGGAGCGCCACCGCACTCCCAAGCTGCGCACTCTCCAGTGCACCACCGGGCCGGCCCTTTATTTCTGATTTTAATAATTTCGGTCTTCTCTCTTTTTTTCCTGGTTGGTCTAAAGAAAGGTTTGCAAATTTTATTGATATTTTTATAGAATCAACTTTTGGTTTTGTTGATTTTCTCTATTGTTTTTAAATTCCTTCATATATTTCTGTTGCAATCTTTGTTATTTCCTACTTATTTTTGCTTTTGATTTAGTTTGCTCTTCTTTTTCTATTTTCTGAAAGTAGAAGCTTATATTATGGATTTGAGATTTTTCTTATTTTTAACGTAGGTGTTTATAAGTATAAATTTTCCTCTAAGCACTGCATGAGCCCTGCATCCTGTAAATTTTGAAATGTGGTTTTTATCTCAAAGTACTCTCTAGTTTCCCTGTGATTTTTCTTTTTAACCATTGTTTAATTAGGAGAGTGTTGTTTATTTTCCACACATTTGTGAATTTTCTAAATTTCCTTCTGTTATTGTGGTCAGAGAACATATTTTCTATGATCTTAGTCTCTTTAAATGTATTAAGATTTGTGGCCAAAAAATAAATTAAATAAAATAAAGGAGCCATAAGGAAAAGATGGCCCACTTTTCTGATTCTATCAAGATGCAAAGCCTGTTGATCCTGCAGCTTTCTTGGGATTAATAGGAAGCTCATCTTGTCTTTGATAGTTTTCTATTGCATGATTTTTGAAATGCTGAAGATGGCTGAAGAGAAATGTTAAAAGAATCGGGGTGCTTGGTATCACCAATGAGCCTCTGAGTTAACCAAGTCCAGAGCCACCCTACCTTGGAAATTCCTGTCATGTGAGCTGTGTTTCCTCATGGTTTTGCCATTTGGGGGTGCATCTTCTGTCACTTGCACCAGATAAAATTCTATAACCATTCAGACCTCCTTTTGTAGTGGAGGTAATAAGCAGAAGGTTTAGGAGTAGAGAGGGAAAGATTCGTCAACATTGACTACATTTCTTCAAGTTCTTTCACCCTTTTCTTTTCCTTTTCTTCACTAGTAAGAATCAATCACCTGTCATGAAGGCTGCTCTGTGGAGGCAAACAGAAAGGCATGGAGAAAGTAAAGAATGTTAACTGGCTGTGCTTCCCACGCTTGCGTGTTTGATTGACTGATTTCAGGAGTGGAAATATCACTCCTGGCTGTTCAAATGAGCCACTGTGAGCACCTGTTCTTTGTACATGATGTGGTAAAAAGAGTTATCATCTTAATGCAGGACCAATTTCTTCAAAAGGAGTGGGATAAAAATATCACAAAGGACCACTGCGAGCAAAGTTTTCCTTAACTGAGTGACACAGCTAATTTGCAGCATCCCACCAGCAAACAGACCCTACTCCCACACAAATACAAGAAACTCAGTGAGAGGCTCTGAGCTGCTGACACAGGCTCAGAGTTACAATTGGATCAGGGAATAGACACCATAGAAAATGGTCCCTGATCTCTCTTACAGCACAGCAGGGACTCCAGCAAAGAAAGCTGTTTGTCAATTTTTCATTTCTATGACTCATCTTCCTTCACATTTTAATTTTCTAAAATTGGGATGCATGTCACAACTGATTAGTAACATTTGATGTGATATTATTTCTTTTCTCATAAGTTATTCCTGAACAGATGCGTGTCAACTGAAGTGCTAGAAAAGCATGGACAGAGCTGCTCTCCTTGGGGAATGACAAACATGCTGGTCAGCCAGTGACTGCTGTAACAGGAGGCCTTTTGCTTGTAGAGCCTCTTCCTGGAGAATGGTGCTCACTGAGCTGAGAGACCTAACCTCTGGGCGGCCCAAGTGGCATGATTGTGAGGTCCTTTAAGGAGTGGACCCTCCCCGCTACCAGTATCCTAATCAGACTGAAATTCCTGCATCTTAAAGTTGTTCCTTTAGGTCTTAAAAATTCGTCTTGTTTTTTTTTGTTTTTTTTTTTCCTTTTTGTCTTTTTTCGTGACCAGCAACAGATCGCAACCCTCGGTGTTGCGCCCGCACCTCGCTCAGCCAGTGAGCGGCCGGTCTGTATGTGGGATCCGAACCCTCGGTGGGAGCGCAGCCGTGCTCCCAAGCGGTGTACTGTAGCAGTGCGCCACCGGGCCGGCCCAAAAATTCGTCTTGTTTTTGAGAGTTTTCTATTGTGTGATTTTCAAATTGTATAACAATAGAACTCTTTTTTCAAGTAAAATCTCATTTCAAATAATAGTATATAAATAGATCTTCTCAATGGGTTCCTTACTTATTGGTAAGTGCTTTATTATTTTAATTGGCATGTAATAATTGTACATATTTATGGGGTACAGAGTTACATTTCAATACATGTATATGATGTGTGATGATCAAATCAGGGTAATTAGCATATTCATCATTACAAAGATTTATTTCCTTGTGATGAGATCATTTGAGCTTCTCTCTTCTAGCCATTTGAGAACATACAATAAATTATTGTTAATTATAGATGCCCAGCACTACTATAGACCACTAGAACTTATTTTTCCTTTCTGATTCTAATTTTGTGTCTGTTAACTAACCTCTTTTTATCCCCTCTGCTTCCTTTTCCTAGCTTCTAGAAACCACATTTCTACTCTTCTATAAGCTCAACTTTTTTATCTCCCACATGTGAGTGAGAACATGTGATATTTCTCTTTCTGCACCTGACTTATTTCACTTAATATAATGTCTTCCAGGCTCATCCATTTTGCAGCTCATGACAGGACTTCACTCTTTTTTATGGCTGAGTAGTGTTTCATTGTGTATATATACCATGGTAAATACTTTATTCTTTGCAGAACTTCTGAATTACCTCCATGAAACCCTGCCCTGTTTGAAAATTACTACTAATATCAACTGATAGAAATACAGAAATAATAAAATCCTGAAGGGAGAATCAGACTATTAGAAAGTTTCAAATTTATCTAGCCCGATATCCCACTTTACTAAGGAGGAAACTAAGGCTTAGAGAGGTGAAAGGGCTCACTCAAAGTTAATAATTATCCAGATGGTGACAGAGCTGGGATCAGAACCTGGGCCATCTGACTCCTGATATACAGCTCCTGGCAGGACAGCAGGGGACCAGTTACAAGAGAGGTGGTCAGAAGGATTCACACCCTGAGCCACATGTTGCCTGCTGCTGGCCCGGTGCCCTCAGAGTCAACACCTGCCCATCACAGCCATTGGAGCTTATGCAGCCATCTCCTGGGCCTCCTACCCCTCCTCCTCCCTTGTGGCAGCTGCTGTCATCAGAAGGATGCCCATCTCCATACAGAGGCAGACAACTTCCTCTAAACAGACCAAGCAGTCTCACATGATGTTTCACAGTTGTATGGCCAAGTTCCAGAGAAAGCAGAATTTTCCCTGCTTTCCCCTCAACCTGGTCCTGTGCATGTCCATCCAGAGATGCCTAGTGGTCTCCTTGGATCATCCACCCTTGCTTCCCAAGAACGAGCTCTAAGGCATGTGGAATCTGAAAGCCTGGTTGGAATCTATGCCATTTTCTATCTCTGTGATGTGAGAACATTACTAACGTGGCATAGTTGTCCTGGGTTATAAAATGGGATGGCACTAGTAGTGGGCATATGGTGGTATGGCGGGCGTTCAGTGGGATAATACAGGCGGGGCACTTAGCACATAGTGAGAACTCAGTCATCCTGGTACCTACTATTATTATTAATGCTAGTCACTATCTGATTTGACCTGCTGAGTAGTTGTTTTGTATGACACATATTTCCAAAAAGGTTTTGAAAAGCTACATATTTTACATTGGGTGGGAGAGTAAGAGGTAATCTGGTTGGACTTTGTTGAAAATGACATGTCACCAAACTACGGATGATTCAGCTAAGATAATTCCTCTTTAGATGCTTTGCTCTAATCCCTGTTGACAGAGTTGGCCCAATTTCTGGACACTGTGATGCTAAAACACCAACTCCAGTCAAGAAATACATACTTATGCAAAGGACTAGATCAGCACAGCAATCCTTCAGATAATAGAACTGTAACGAAAACCTGCTTTCTCTTGTCTTAAGATATTAGCCTTTGGTTCTTGTCCCAAATTTCCCTATTTCTCTTGTTTTTTCCTCTATTCTGTTTACCTCATACCCTGCCTTCCAAATGTGACAGGACATCTTTGCCATCAAGAAAAAGATCAAGGCTACCATATACGAGTACTTCTCTGCCTTCATCCAGACCAGTGAGGTCATTCCTGAAAGCTCTGCTGCTAAGGAAAAAGCTGTTCAATAAATAAAATATTTCCACTACTCGAATGGGAAAAGACATGATGCATAGGTAACCGAGGATACCTAAGCAAGTTTGACAGGTAGAAAAATATTTAAACTGGACAATGATAACAAGCTTATAAAAGTAATAAGCAACATTCTTAAAATAAGCAAATTGAACTTGTGCATAAAATGCAATGCAATGGCAGAGATTATTGTTAGTGGGTGCTGGGTGATGGGGGAGGGTGTGAAGAAATCATTCTTAAGGTGCTGGGGGTCAGGTGATGGACATCCAGGCAGACATTGTCTTGGGGCTTATGGTTATCTTGCACTCGAACTGTACTTAAAAAAATATTTTTCAGCTTGAAGTGTCATTTTTTTTCTTTTCTTACTTTTTTTTCTTTTTTTTAATTGAAACATAGTTGATTGTAAAAGTCTGTGGAATAAAGAGTTGCATATCAATACCTATGTGTGCACTTAAAAGTAAAGTTTTAGACAGAAAAGTGAAACATAAGAGTCCTTTGAAACATAATCTACAACCACCTCTGTCATATATCTAATTTCCACATATTTATAAATCTGTTGCCGGGCTTTTTACTCTGTTCCATTGGTCTATTTATCTATACTCGCATCTACACCACCCTGTCTGCATTACTATAGATTTCGAATAAGCTATGTAGTAAAGTAAGTCCCTACCTTTTTTCTTTACCTTGACAAAAATTTCCTGTCTTTTTTTGCTTTTTTATGCTTCCATATACATTTCATAATTAACCTTTTATTTCTTTTTTACTTATTTTAATTTTTTATTAGCATATTCATTATTATAAATCATACTTATTCTTTAAGCCCCTCATCGAATCTCTCCTCTTCCCCTTCTCCCTCCCCCCTCTAATAATCATAGATTTGTTCTCTCCATCTGAGAGACTAACTGTTCCTCTGTTGATTTGTTGCCTAGAAGATCTGTCCAGTACTGAGGCAGGTGTGATCAAGTCCTCACCTATCATCATAAAGCAGATGCTTTTCTCCTATTACCCTGGAGCATGCTTTGTGGAGAGAAAGGACCTCATCTTTTTTTTTTTCTTTGTCTCCGCTGGTGCTTCTCCTTGTGTCAATGCAGTTGAGAGTCTGGCATGCTGTCTGCATGGTGGCTTTCGCTGCTGCTAAAGAGACTAGCTGCTTTTGTAGCAGCCATGGCAATTGAGGTGGCTATGGTGGACTACCCGTGTGGAAATGGTGTTTTTAGTGTGCTCTTTACCTGGTTGCAGCTAGGTTTGGCTTCCCCCAGCTCCATACCTCAGGACACCATCCATAATTAATTTTTAATGAAGGGAGAAAAAGCCTTGTTGAGATATTTATTGGAATTGCATTGATTTATTCTACTAATTTGAGGACATTTGATAGTTTTAAGATTTTGAGCGTTCCCATCCAAAAACACGATATATGTTTCTCTTTAGATCAGCTTTAATTTTTATGATAACATTTTATAATTATCTCTAAGGCAGACTTTCACATCTTTTCAAAGATTTATTCTTAAGTACTGTGGTATTTTTATTGCAATTTAAAATAGTATCTTTCTTAATCACATTTTTAAGTGTTTGTTGCTAGTGTATAGGAATGCACTTGAACCATTTGCACTCACATCCAGCAATCTAGCCAAATTCATTGATTAGTCTTAATTATTAGACTGTACGTTCCCTTGGATTTTTATGTAGACTATCATATAATGTAACAATGACAGTTTTGCTTCTTCCTTGGAAATCCATATACCTTTCACTTGTCTTTTATTTAATTTTTTAAAAAATTTACTGTACTCATAGGATCTCTAGTATATTACTAAATAAATACAGTGATAGTATCTTTTGCCTTTCCAATTTGTAATGGAATTTTTTTTGTTTTTCATGATTTCAAATACTGTTTTTGGTGAGTTTTGGTAGAAACCCTTTATCAGGTTAAGGAAATTTCTTCTATTACTAGTTCTCTAAATGATTTTTTATCATGAAGTTATGCTCAATTTTACCGTATGCTTTTTATTATTATTTTTTTCCTTTTTTGTCTTTTTTACTAACCGGTAACGGGATCGCAACCCTCAGTGTTGCGCCCGCACCGCGCTCAGCCAGTGAGCGGGAACCGGTCTCCACATGGGATCCGAACCCTCGGCGGGAGCGCTGCCGCACTCCCAAGCGGTGCACTCTCCAGTGCGCCACCGGGCCGGCACATACCGTTTGCTTTTTAAATTAGATATTGAGATGGTCATGTGGTTTTTCTCACAAAACACTAATGTGGAGAATTAAACCAATTGATTTTTATCAGAATTATACCTGAACATGGTTTAGAGAGTAAAATAGTCTATTACATACCATTTTGCATTCTCACCAGCAATGTATGAGGGTTCCAATTGTTCTACATCCTCACCCACACTGGTATTTTTGTCAGTATATTAATTTTAGCCATTCTGTTAGGTATAAAGTGGCACCTCATCATTTATAAAATTATGAGCACTGTGGTTCCTGCTGGGAATAAAACTAACAAAATCCGCTAGTGTAGGGTGAACCACACCAAGATATTTATAAATTGGAAGGTGAGTCAACTTGTATAATAATAGCTCAGTCCAAAGCCAACACTAACACAGAGATTCCAACACCGTTTTGACTATTCCATGAGCTTTGTGAATCCATTATCTGTATACTGTATCTGTAATAATTTGTGAATCATTGTTTGTAAACTAAATTAATAAAATTATAACTTTATGTGGGTTCTGGGATTTTTTTAAACATTAAAAAGGGTTTCTGTGGTGACTAAAAGCATGGGCCAAGGCCTGGGTTTGAACCCTAACTCTAATACCTACCATATGTGTGACCTTGGGTAAACTCTGAAACTTGAACCTCAGTTTTCACATATGTGAAATGGGAATAGTAGTAGGATCCACAGAATAAGGTCATGTTGAGAATGAAATTAGATATAAAGAGTTCAATCCAATGTCTGGCTTGCAGCATATGCTCATTAAAAGTTTAGTTGTTATTTGTCATAAAGTTTGGATACTAGTTGCTTTCACTAATAGAGGAGAAATAAAGCAGTCATGTAAATCCCTACAGATATGTATAAAAACTGGATAAAATTAAAAACAAAATTTTAAAAAAAACTGGAAAGTATCTCAAAGCAGACAGAAATCAGAGGAAAGTTTAGTCTCAAGAAACTGAAAGTAGAAGGGGTAAAAACTGCAGATACTGAGCTTCCTGACCTCAGGATGGTGCCCAACTCCCACAGTGGTGGCCGCAGAAAAAGGATAAAATTAAAGAAAGCTTTTATCTAATCAATGGCCTTGGAACCTGTCTAAAGTAATAATATTATAAGTGGTGGTCTTTATATGTACAGAAAAAAGGAAATGAAAGAAAAATTATTAGTGTTTATCCAAAATCACAAAGAAGGACTTCATAGCTGGCAGCACTATCACAGAGGAATTATCAAGGAGTATTGATTGCATGGTTGGGCAGTGACCATTAATTCATTCATTTGTTCATCCACCTCCCCATTCATTTATTCAACTAACTCTTATCAAGCATCTACTACTAAGTATGAGCTACATAAAGATGAGTTTCTGGATTTCCACTATTTACTCACTAAACACAGCCTTGAACAACTCCAGAAATGATTTTAAAGCTCTGCCTCAAAATCCCACACCCACACTTGGCTTCCACCTGCCTCAAATCATCACCTGCAACAGAGAGAGCATGTCAGCACCTGCATTTATCTTGAATTTCTACCTATATCCATAGACTTAACAGAGAGGGTCTACATCCATGACTCTCAACTCTGGCTGCACATTACAGTCACCAGGAGAGTGCTAAAACCTCTGATGCCCTGGCTGTTTTGCAGATCAATTACATTAGAATCTCTGAGGGGAGGGCCCTGACAGCAGAATTTTTAAGCTTCCTAGGTGATTCTTGGTTCAACTAGGATGGAGAATCATGAGTTTCATGAACACCAGCCTGTTTTAATTGTACCAGAACAAGAGAGAGCTACTAGACGAACTCCCAGGGAGAAGAATGTAAGGAGTAGTATTGCTAGTGGCAGTGACAGGGCAGGCTAGAGGCAGGAGTGGGCTTTGTGGCAAATATTCCATGCTGACTCCACACTGGTTGGGATCAATACCTATTGGGAAGTGGTATGAGCTGAATTGCATCCCCCCAAAATTCGCATGTTGAAGTCCTAACCCCCAGTACCTCAGAATGGGACTGAATTTGGAGATAGGATCTTTAAAGAGTTTATTTGGGGGGGTGTCGGCCCTAATCCAATATGACAGGTATCCTTTTGAGAAGATGCTGGAGACCAGCTCCGCAGGATTCGTTGGACCTGAACTAGGTGGTGTGGCATCGGCGAGGAAAGAAAGAGATGGACCACAGATGTCTAGTGCAAGTGTGGACAACAACCACAAAAATTCTTGTTTTATTTATATGTTTTTACCTAATCTTTTACACATTGATTTATTTTTTAATCAAAACATTTTTTATTTTGTTTCTATTGAAAAAGAAAGGTCAAACGTTCCAAGGCCCTCATGTTGTGACAAGAACACCTACTCATGCATCAATAGTTCACCCCAAAGCCTGTGGCTTGTGGCCAGGAAACTATACAATAGCAGCATGCTTGGCATTAGAGAGCATCAGACTTTTGGTCACAATTCTTGACCTTTTAAACTTACACATAAACTTATATTTTAATTTTTTATAAAATCTTACTTATACTTATATTTAACAATTTAATGTCTTATGTTTATATTTATTATTTTAATTTATGACCAAAATCACAATATATACAACATGATTTTATATAATGAAACTTGATTATAATGTTCTATTATATTTTATACTACTATTAAAAACAATTATACTATAAACTAATCTAAACAAAACCTATTAATATCAAAAACCTTATTATATATTTTTACTATTTTACCTATTTATCTTTATAGTAAAACTTTCTAATTTCTTTTACCAATTGACTCTGGGAAGAGTACAAGGAACAAAGTGAAAAATTAAATGATCCTACTCAAACTAACAAAAACGCAATATATCATTCTTATTATTACCAAGAAAACAACATGTTCTTGGTAAATCAAGTGAAACTGTGGGAATGGCTAGAAACAAAGAAATCTGTAACTGGTTGATGATCAATTAGTTATAAGCACCACTGCACTTGGACCCACCATTTCCTTGGGGGATGTGGATAGAAATTATCCTACTCAAACTAACAAAAACGCAATATATCATTCTTATTATTACCAGGAAAACAACATGTTCTTGGTAAATCAAGTGAAACTGTGGGAATGGATAGAAACAAAGAAATCTGTAACTGGTTGATGATCAATTAGTTATAAGCACCACTGCACTCGGACCCACCGTTTCCTTGGGGGATGTGGATAGAAATCCAACATAATAACTTCATTCCACATGTACAAGAGCATGACCGCAGCCACAATGGGTCCATGCACACATCACTAACAAGGAAGATTAATGACAAAATTAAATGGAGCCAACCCATACCAGGAACATGCCTCAGAAACACCTTTAGTACTGACAATGCCCTTTAAATAAACCAGTTAATTTTGATGTATTTTAATATGTCCTTTGAGAAACTCCAGGGAATTTCCCAAAGCCATACCAAGCCAAAAGGTTAGGCTGTTTAATTCTGGGAAGCCTCATCAAGCAACCAAAGGCGAACAAACAAGAACTTCCATGGAGCCATGCCACACACATGGAACCCCCTTGTAGCCTGTAGAACAAGGGGTTTCACTCAGGCTCCCATGCCGTTCCCTATAGCAGGATGGCTCACGGCAAGAAGAGAAGATTAGGAGAGACCATGTGATGACACAGGGAGAAGATGGCCTTCTCCCTTATTATTGTGATACAGTTTACAGATAATGGATTCACAAAGCCTTTGGAATGGTCAAAGCAGTGCTGGAATCTCTGTGTTAGTGTTGACTTTGGACTGAGCTATTATTATACAAAAGTTGATTCATTTACCAATTTACCCACAAGCTAGGGAGAGGCCTCAGAACAAACTAACTCTGATCTTGGACTTCTAGCTCCAGAACTGTGAGAAAATGAATTTCTGTTGTTTAAGCCACCCAATCTGTGGTACTTTGCTATGGCAGCCCTAGCAAACTAATACAGAAAGTATTGGCACCATGTTGATAATTTGGTTGTCTGAATGTCTTTGATTATTAATTAAAACATGTTCGTGGTTTTAAAAGAAATCATCCTAATAGTGGAAAAGAATAGAATGAAAAATTTAATGTCCCTTTTCTTCAGCTGAACCCTCCATAATTATTCCCTTGAGGTAAGTACAGTTTCAGGACTTCGTATTAAATCATTTTGCATGAGAGTATTAGGGCTTATTTATTCACTATTCAATGGGCTTTGATGGCCACCTATGTGCCAGACATTGTGCTAGGAGCTGGCATACAAAAAAAGAGATGGTGCTATTAATTACAAACCTTCTTGCTGACAGGGTGGCGATACCTGGCTTCTGTCTCTGGGATCAGGGCCCACCCAGCAGGAATGAGGATGCTGGTGCCGGGGAGGCTGATGCTAGAGCCAGATTGGAATGAACACGGTTGTTACCTGGAGGAGACAAGTGCAATCACAACCAATGTGCAAGTACTAAAATTTGTGCTTCATCTTGGGGAAAGATACCCAGCAACAGATCTAGCATCAGAGGGCCAGGCCACAGATGAAGGGTAAGGTAGGAAGTCAGGAGATGCAAAGGGCAGGAGATGCAGGACACTGACAGCACTCATGGCAGAAGAGAAGGGTTTTAAAAAGCCTCAGTTTTTAAAAGACCTCGGCTGGGAACATGGCTGGGGTGTATACTAGGGCAGGCCAATAGGCTTAAAGTCTCAGGGCCTCACATGACAAATACGTATGCAAGTGGGGAACTGGACAGATGTCATAATGAATAATTACAGCCATGTGAAAATTGGGCCCAGATTTCCATGGCAACATAGAGAAGGAATTAAGGAAGGGAAACCAGGGAAGGTGTAGAGGAGATGAGGTTTGAACTGGGCCTTGGAGAAGAGCATTTACCAGACAGGATGCAGAAGGACATTATAGGGAAAGGAAGTACAATGCAAAGCCATGATCTCACAAGGAAACAGGATATGTCCGAGGAGCCGAGAGCAGTCTGCTGTGGAAGATGCATATTGTTACGGGTATGAGAAGAGGCAGGAAAGGTACCTACTGTCCAGCTGGACAGTACTGACTAGAAGCCAGTTTGGGCTGGATCCTGAAGACTGTTGACATGGGGTTGCAAACATCTATCTAAATATTCCTACTCAGGGCAGTGAGGCAGGGCTGCACCCTGGAACATGCCGTACGTGGCAAGCGCATCTTACTGTCAGCCTCCCCTTACCTTCTCCATAGCTTGGGGGACTTTCCTTGGTTCCCTCCTCTCCTCTGTTTCTGCAGCTCCTTTTTTCATGCAGGTGGCTGCCTGTGACCAAAGTGGGCATGCCTGCAGTGCCCTAGGCCTCTGAGGAATGCCTGGCACAGACCACCCACCACAAGTCATGCTGATGCCTTCATGATCTGGAACAGGTGCAGCCTGGGCTGTGGCCGTGAGCCCTCCGAGAGTGTGTGTGGAGGAAAGCCCATATGTCCCTCTGCACCCGTGCAACACTGCTCACACGCCACGCATTTAAGACTCCTGCTGGGAGAGTATATTGGTAAGAATTTCCATGATGTCCTTCGTGGGTTGGAACAGAGGCTTTCCTCTCTCTCAGGGAACTGTGGCTGGCCATTTCACACAGAATTCCCGGCTTGTAAGATAGAACCACCCCAGGGTTATCTTCGGTCAAGGATCAAACAGCTGCTCCTCACTGTCTCAGCAGAATAAAATGTTTCTACTGAAGCAAAACTGACACAGACGCACAAAACTGATAAGCGTGAGATCTGGGCCGTGGGAGGCCTGGTTATCTGGAACACTTCGCCTTACCCAAGAGAAAAGCATTTATCTGAGGAGTAATGTAACCAGGTACTTTCAGATAAAATTTCCTAGGGAATCCTTCATATCAGCAGCAATTCTTCATCCCCTGGACTTAAAAAAAATTTGGTACATTTGAGTTTTTCTTTGCCTTATATGGCTAAGAGGAAGTGCGTGAGTGTTGGAGCAAGGGAGGATTTGCAAAGAGCTTGTTCAAAGGTGTGTCCTAGTCCCTGCCCCTGCATATCAGCAGCAATTCTTCATCCCCTGGACTTAAAAAAAATTTGGTACATTTGAGTTTTTCATTGCCTTATATGGCTAAGAGGAAGTGCGTGAGTGTTGGAGCAAGGGAGGATTTGCAAAGAGCTTGTTCAAAGGCGTGTCCTAGTCCCTGCCCCTAAGCAAGGGAAAAGGAGAATCTATGAGAGTTGTGGATGGGAATTGTCTCGCAGTGGGTAGGCATAGATGAGGGATGACTTGATGGCCCTAAAATTCCACTTCCCCATCCCTTCCCCCTCTGAAGGAATCCCTTCCTCAATGACATTGCCTTCGATCCCCTCACTGATGACTCCTTTAGGTTAAAGCAGTAGTTTTCCATCTGGGCTACCTGGAGCTCTAGGGTTCCAGGGCAAGCAAGGTCAGAGGGCAGGGTGTGTTCTTCTCCCATCCTTTAAATAGGGGTGCTCTCAATTCCTCTACGTTACCTATCAGGCTTCCCTTTGAGATTTCTTTTGGAAAAGTTNAGCAAGGGAAAAGGAGAATCTATGAGAGTTGTGGATGGGAATTGTCTCGCAGTGGGTAGGCATAGATGAGGGATGACTTGATGGCCCTAAAATGCCACTTCCCCATCCCTTCCCCCTCTGAAGGAATCCCTTCCTCAATGACATTGCCTTCGATCCCCTCACTGATGACTCCTTTAGGTTAAAGCAGTAGTTTTCCATCTGGGCTACCTGGAGCTCTAGGGTTCCAGGGCAAGCAAGGTCAGAGGGCAGGGTGTGTTCTTCTCCCATCCTTTAAATAGGGGTGCTCTAGATTCCTCTACGTTACCTATCAGGCTTCCCTTTGAGATTTCTTTTGGAAAAGTTTTCTTCTTCATAGTAGGTATCGTGGTTAACTTTATGTCAACTTGGCCAGGACACAGTCCCCAGATATTTAGTAAAACTTCAGTCTAAGATGTCACTGTGAAGGTGTTTTTTTTAGATGTGATTAACATTTAAATCGGGATATTTTGAGTAAAATAATCTACTCTCCATAATGTGGGTGGGCTTCATCCAATCAGTTGAAGGCTTTAAGAGAAAAAGACTGAGGTCCCCTGAGGAAGAGGGAATTCTATCTCCAGACAGCTTTTAGACCCAAGTTGTAACATCAGCTCTTCCCTGGATCTCCGGGGAATCTGCCTTGCAGATTTTAGACTTGCCAGCCTCCATAATTGTGTGAGCCAATTCCATAAAATCTCTCTACACACAAACACACACACACACATCCTATTTGTTTTGTACCTCTAAATAACCCTAACACAGTAGGTTTGTTAAGTTTAGTGGTACGGGTAAAGAAATTTGGAAAATGTTTTAGATGTAGTAGAGAATTAAGTAAAAGAATAAATGTGTTGATTTTGTTGCATCCTCACCGTGGAGGAAGGTCCACAGGGCAGGGCAAGAAGGAACTCTATGGGAATAGATGGGAAGTGCAGGTACTGTGAAACTTGGGATTTCCAAAATATGTGCATGTATGTGTACACACGTTTATGTGCTTGTGTGTATGTGTGTATGTGTGTGTGTACATGCTTATACTTCCTAGTTCTGTCTGCTGAAAGCACAAGAAGCAAAGACACTCCAGTAACAATGAGTACACCTCGTGCCCAGATGTGGCCTCTAGTATTCCCCACAAAAAGGGACCAGGACTACTCAGAGAAATGACTGATTCTAAGGCTGGGGCATGACAGGTGCAAGATAAGCCTGGAAAATCTTATTAGGCCAGAAAGTAAAGAAGTACACACAAGAAATGATGGAGCACATTACAAGGACTTGGGAGACAATAAGGAGGGGTTCCACTGGCCAAATCAGATACAATTAGAATACCAGTATAATAATAAATTTTAAACCATTGAAAACTGAGAATACATGAACCCATATTGATGATAAAAAAGATAAGTAAAGGGCCGGCCTGGTGGTGCACTGGAGAGTGCGCTGCTTGGGAGCGCGGTGGCACTCCCGCCG